>NC_086118.1:45811107-46063607 GCF_963921235.1 Mobula hypostoma | reverse complement strand
GGTTTTCCCTTGTACTATCTCAATGTACTGATGTGATGAACTGATCTGTATGGACGGCATGCAAAACAAAGCATTTCACTGTACTTGCGTACATGTAACAATAATACTCTAATTTATTTTATTTTGAGTATACAGCATGGTTACAGATCTTTTTGGCCAAGAGCTTCTGCAGCTTGATTACGCCCATGTGAACAGTTAACCTACTCACCCACTCATCTTTGGAATGTAGGAGGAAACCACAGCTCGTGGTCACATAGCAAACGTACAAACTCCTTACAGGCATTTACCACCTATTTACCAATTAGGTTAACACATACGATTATGTTGCAAAAGTTTTAGGCACATGTAAAAAGAAATGTAAAGGGAAGATACTTTCAAAAACAATGAAACGAAAAGTTTCTAAATATCAACAGATTACTATGAAGAGCAGTAAACAGTAAAAAAAAACCCAAATTAAATCGATATTTGATGTGACCACCCTTTGCATTTAAAACTGCATCAATTCTCTCAGGTACACTGTCATGCAGTTATATAAGAAAATTGGCTGGTAGGTAGTTCCAAGCATCTTGGAGAACTTGCCATAGTGCTTCTGCCGAAATTGGCTGTCTCGCTTGCTTCTGTCTCTCCAGGTAATCCCAGACAGCCTTGATGATGTTCAGATCAGCGCTCTGTGGAGGCATTCTATCTGAAACCATATAAGACATCTAGGGTGCCTAAGACTTTTGCACAGTACTGTATCTCATGGACTCAAATGATTGACTATTTCCCTCCACAGATGCTGCCTGACCTGCTGAGTTCCTCCGGCATTTTATTTCTTGTAACACATATCTAACATAAGATTCAGATTGGTAGATATCACTGGGCAACATTGGCAGTTTTAACCCTGTTCTGAAACAGACAGGTTTTTTTTATTGGTGTTGGATTTGAGTGAGAATGTCCTTCCTGAACTATAGAAGCCTCACAGATTTTAACTGCATTGAGATTTGGACAAGAGAATTGGACCTTGAACATCTAAATGGGTATGCTTGCAATGAGAAGTTTTAGGGGGACTGATCATAGTATGATGGGGGTGGGGTGGGGGGAATTGATGTTTTTCTTTCAGCTTATATAGTTTTCTGTATTTTATGGCTATCTGGAGAAGACAAGTTTCAGGGTTGTATTCTGCATATATACTTTGATAATAAAATGAACCTTTGAATCTTTGAGTTACAGAAAAATTAAAAAAAACATTTGATTCAATCTGAGATGAGGGATCAGATCTAAACAAAGCAAACCACAAACAACAGTATCAAGCCTTTGTGTCCCAATGAGCCCATGCCTCTGGATTACACCCTTGTGAAAAATTAACCTACTAACCTGCACATCTTTTGAATGTAGGAGGAAACCAGAGCATAGGAAACCCATGGGGTCATGGGGCAAACGTGCAAACTCCTTATAGACAGTGGTGGAATTGAACCTGGGTTGTTGTACTGTAATAGTGTTACACTTACCACTAAACCACAGTGCCACCAAATGATCTGATAGGAAACAAGCAATGGCTAGCATTTAAAGATTAATACACAAATTTCAAGTGATAGTCCCTTTGAAAAACAAACAGTGGTGGTCCAACTGTTATTAACAAGAGAAGCCATAAGAGTTCAAGTTTAGGTTTATTGTCATTCAACCATACACTTGTTTTTTGGCCAAACAAAACCATGTTCTTCCAGACCAAGCTGCATACCACAGTACATATAACTCACACACACAATACATAATGCAACCGCAAATAAATGAACAAATAATAAGGTACATTTACAGTGCCATGCAAAAGTTTGGGACTCCTGGTCAAAATTTCTGTTACTGTGAATAGCTAAGCGAGTAAAAGATGAACTGATTTCCAAAAGGCATAAAGTTAAAGCTGACACAGTTCTTTAATATTTTAAGCAAGAAAACTTTTTTTTATTTTCATCTTTTACAGTTTCAAAATAACAAAAAAGGAAAAGGGCCTGAAGCAAAAGTTTGGGCACCCTGCATGGCAGTACTTAGTAACACCCCCTTTGGCAAGTATCACAGCTTGTAAACACTTTTTGTAGCCAGCTAAGAGTCTTTCAATTCTTGTTTGGGGGATTTTGGCACATTCTTCCTTGCAAAAGGCTTCTAGTTCTGTGAGATTCTTGGGCCACCTTGCATGCACTGCTCTTTTGAGGTCTATCCACAGATTCTCAATGATGTTTAGGTCAGGGGACTGTGAGGGCCATGACAAAACCTTCAGCTTGCGCCTCTTGAGGTAGTCTATTGTGGATTTTGAGCTGTGTTTAGGATCATTATTCTGTTGTAGAAGCCATCCTCTTTTCATCTTCGGCTTTTTTACAGACGGTGTCATGTTTGCTTTCAGAATTTGCTGTATTTAATTGAATTCATTCTTCCCTCTACCAGTAAATGTTCCCCGTGCCACTGGCTGCAACACAAGCCCAAAGCATGATCGATCCACCCCTGTGCTTAACAGTTGGAGAGGGGTTCTTTTCAGGAAATTCTGCACCCTTTTTTCTCCAAACATACCTTTGCTCATTGTGGCCGAAAAGTTCTATTCAAAAGGTTCAAAGGAACATCTAAACAAGCCTGATGCACTTTGGAAACAAGTCCTGTGGACTGATGAAGTTAAAATAGCACTTCTTGGCCTTGTCCTAATGCTGTGGTATCTCCTGCCTGACGGTGGGGTGGGGGGAGGTGGTCAAAGAGATTTTTGGATGGATTGGAATGATCATTGACAATGCGAAGGGCCCCCACATATGCAGCACTCCTGATAAGTATCTCAAAAGACAGTTTTAGGTCAAAAAAGATTGCAATATTGCTAAAAAGAGCAATAAGCCAGACGATAATGAAAATATCAGAATTTGACAAAGGAGAACCAAAAGGCTACTGACCACGTTTTGGTGAATGGGATTAGTATAGATGAGAACCCGATAAGTAGGGCATTATTTATGGATTCATGGTGTTGTACAGAACAGAAAAATTGCCCTTGGTGCACCATTTCCATGCCAAACCTTTTGCTTATTTACACTAAAGCTATTTACCTACACTAGCTATGTATCCTTCTATGCTATGGCCTGTTTTAGTGCTTGTCCAAATGACTCCTAAATGTAGAGTAAGAACAAAACATCTCTAGATTTTGCTTGACCCACTGATTTCCTCCATTTTTTTGTGTTGCTCCAGCCTAGATAATCCCTTTCTGGCCAGCATGGACGTTGGAGACTCAGCTGATGTTGTAACTTTCTATCACTGTCCAATTACTAAGTTGTTAAGGATTTGATTGAGCTCAGCTGTCGCCAGTGCAGCTGAACACCGATTCAATTTCAGAGCTCTGCTTATTTTCTCATTACAGCCTGTAACATGGATCATTTTGTGTGGCTGCAACTTGTAAATTTACACATCATACTCACCATTTAATAGTCAGGAATATCACACTGTGTTCAGACTTAATGTGAAGATAAAATAAGGGTTTTACCAAGAGCCACAATCCCATAAAATAAGTTATGAGCTTCATGCATTTTTCTCCCATGTACAAAGCTCTATAACTGAACATGTCCATGGCCCTGGTGTCATGATTTAATGTTACTATGTAAAAAAAAATTTGGACCAATATACTGTATATGGCGTGTTAGAAAAACCAAATGCTTACAGAGTTCTTATTGGATCTTATCGGGACTTGATGTTATAATGAGTAGATCACTAAAAGAGATAAAGGCTTCAATTAAAAATTGCAGGCCTATAATGCACCCTTGTATCGGGATGATAAACTCAGTGAAAATTCATCCTTTCTGTAGTTCTATGATGCCATCCCTATATTCCATCTACTACCATCACTGGTTTTATTTGATTTAATTTATCATTTCATGTCAGTCACTTTATGGAACATTGCTGTGTCTTGTATCGAGCATCATTTTATGTATACGCAATCAGTCTACGTATTTTATCTAATCTTATGTATTGTGTGTGTTTTTATGCTGCATCCAATCTGGAGTAACAATTATTTTGTTCTCCTTTACACGTGTACTGAAGAAGGATGACCAACAATCTTGAATCTTGATCTGCTACATTATCTTAAAGTGGAGGAAAATGTGACTCTGCTGCTGTTCTAACTATGTTGCTAAAGCAACAGACATTTTCAACATATTAAAAAAAATAGTTTTAATTGCATGTATCAGATTTCAGCATGGACAATATTGCTGCTTCACACCACCATTATTCCTTGGTTTACAACTGGAGTTTGAGACCAGATGTTAGATTTTTGGCCTGACATGCATGGAGTGGTACAAATTGTAACTGGACTGATTTAGAGACCCATTTATGATGTACTCTATTGACCCAAAGTCATCTTGGTTTAGATTTTCCATTTGCTACGGCTGGGTGCTATTAACACTGACATTAATGTATTTTCCAGGCAAATTTGCAGCATTATTGCTGCTACTACTTTACTTAATAACCACATATTTTCCACTAAGCAACAAAAAAAAAATCAGTGGGAAAAGTTCAAATCATGCAATACATCTTCAGTTGAGACATTAATTGCAGGAGTGACAGCTTTACCAGACCCCATGACAAATTTTCCTCCACTAGTTCCAAAGCTATTGACAGAGCTTATTAAAGTTTGCTTTTCACACCATGCCTTGAACACATGCTGTGTGATACTGCTAACCACAGTATTTGCTTTACATTCTTTTGTCCACTATCATATAAAAAAAGTATTAACCTGGCTGCATGTCAAGGACTCTAATGCAACAGTGGAAATGCACCCAGTGGCCACTTTATTAGGTACCTCCTGTATCTAATAAAAGTGGCTACTGAGTGTATGTTTGTGGCCTTCTGCTGCTGTAACCTATCCACTTTAAGGTCCGAGGTGTTGTGTATTCAAAGATGCTCTTCTGCACACCACTGTTGTAACACGTGGTTATTTGAGTTACTGTCGCCTTCCTGTCAGCTTGAACCAGTCCGGCTATTCTCCTCTGACCTCTCCCATTAACAAGTCATTTTCACCCACAGATCCGCCGCTCACTGGATGGTTTTGCTTTTCATACCATTCTCTGTAAATTCTAGAGATGGTTGTGGTGTGAAAATCCCAGGAGATCAGCAGTTTGTGAGATACACAAACCATCCCGTCTGGCACCATCAATCATTTCATGGTGAAAGTCACTTAGATGTTTGATCTGAACAATGACTGAACCTCTTGACCATGTCTGCGTGCATTTATGCATTGAGCTGCTGCCACCTGATTGGCTGATTATATATTTGCATTACGAGCAGGTGTACAGATATACCTAATAAGGTTTAAATGACACTGCAACTAAGGTCACTACTAATACTTTTTATTACAAATTAAAATTAGAATTAAAGCTGAATCAAGAAATTTGTGTCCAAAAAACACCATCCAGGTAAAAGAAGTCGCACAAGAATTTAACACGTTTTTACTTATAGCTTGCTAAATTCTTACTGTGATTTAACCATGTTATTGACATCTAGTTAACCCGAGAAAACAGGGAAATATTTCCATTTTATAGAGAGCCTTTAACATAGCTAAAATATATAAGCACTTCATAGGGAAGGTTTATCAGACACAGATAATGCTGAGCTGTAAAAGTAAACACTAGAAATCAAAGTAGAAAATATTGGAAATGTTCAGCAGGTTAGACAAGAGAAACAGTTAACACTTCAGGTTAGTAATCTCCTTTTGGAAGAAAGATATCAGGGAAGATAATTAGCAGCTTGCTCAAGAACATGGGATTAAGGAAGGGCATTAAGGCATGTTAGAGACGTTGGGATGTCAGGAGGTAGGAAAGGAATCTAGAGTTTCCAATATTGTGAGCTGAAGACGAGGATAGCACTTAGTGAAGCGACTATTGTGAACAAGAGCTCAGAAGTGCAGATATCTCACAGGTTGGAGTGTGGGGCATCACGGTCAGTCAGTGGGTGCCGTCCCGAATCCGGGGTTGGCGGCTATGTACCTCCATCTTCTTCGATCTTGCGCTTTTTTTCTGGCCTCAGTGTAACTCAACCCAGTTCATTGCCTCACATTATCGTACCGAGTGGTTCGCTGCCTTCCTCTTTCCCTCTTTCCTTCTATCATCCCTTCCAATAACAATCTCTGCAGTCCACCACCTCTTAACAAGTGCCCGGCATATTCCAGCTTCCTTTTCTGCACATTCTTCAGCAACTCCTTTCCTCTCCTCACTCTCTCCAACACTTCCATATTACTGACCTTCATCACCCATCTAATTTTCTGCATTCTCCTTAAACACCACATTTCAAATGCCTCCAGTCGTCATTGCGCTTCCTTGCATAACGTCCACGATTCGACTCCATACAACAGACTGCTCCAGACGTAGCCATTTCCAAATTCAACAACGCAGCCCCAAGTCCAACCTCTTGCCACACAGCACCTCACTCAGGCTCCAGAACGTTGATCTTGCAATCTCAATTTTTCGTCTAATTTCTGTATCACATTTCCCATCCTCTGTGACCATCTGTCCCAAGTACACAAACTTCTTGATTTGCTCTATGCCTACACTGTTAATTTTGATACTGATTTTGGGGACTTCTTTCTTCCGTGATACTACCATCATCTTCATCTTTACAGCATTTATTTTCATTCCAAATCGTTCAACTTCAGCATATATCTTATCTACTATTCTGAGTAACTCGTCCTCAGTCTCGGCTAACAACACTGAACACTGAAACACTGCGTACCTCAAGCTGTTTACCATCACTCCACCAATTTGGACACCAGCTTCATCGTTCAACACCCTGAAGATTACCTCTGAGTAAATGTTAAATAATAAAGGGGAGATAATGCAGCCCTGGCGAACCCCTCTTTGGATCTCAACTTCCGGTGAATTCCCACCACTAGTTCTTATTACTGCCTTCTGATGCCAGTACAGATTCGCAATCAGTCGAACATCTTTCCCATCCAGTCCCAATGAGTTCAGGCAATTGACCAGCTGTTCATGAATGACTCGGTCAAAAGCTTTTTCATAATCCAGGAAGCACACGTAAATGTCTTTTTTTTTTCTAGACCTTGTTCCACAATCATTCGCCAATTGAAAATCCCTTCACGGGTACCTTTATGCGGTATAAATCTGCTCTGGCACTGAGGGTAACAGACACCAACAGAATCAACAAACTCATTCATAAGGCCAGTGATGTTGTGGGGATGGAATTGGACTCTCTGACGGTGGTGTCTGAAAAGAGGATGCTGTCCAAGTTGCATGCCATCTTGGACAATGTCTCTCGTCCATTACATAATGAACTGGTTAGGCACAGGAGTACATTCAGCCAGAGACTCATTCCACCGAGATGCAACACTGAGCGTCATAGGAAGTCATTCCTGCCTGTGGCCATCAAACTTTACAACTCCTCCCTTGGAGGGTCAGACACCCTGAGCCAATAGGCTGGTCCTGGACTTATTTCCTGGCATAATTAATAGTAATATGTAAATTATGGTTTTATTACTATTTAATTATTTATGGTGCAACTGTAACGAAAATCAATTTCCCTCAGGATCAATAAAGTATGACTATGACTACTAATTTCATTAAGCAATTATGGGGCATCACAGTAGCATAGTGGTTAACAGGACACCATGACAGCTTGGGACGTTCTGGAGTTCAGTTCCGGTGCTGACTGTAAGAAGTTTGTTTGTTTTCCTCGTAACCGCGTGAGTTTCCTCCGGGTGCTCTGGTTTCCTCCCACATTCCAAAGACATATGAGTTAGCAGGTTAATTGGTCCTGCGTTAAATAGCTGGGTTGCTGTGCGGTGCGGCTAGGTCAGAAGAGCTTGTTCCAAGCGTATCGCTAAATAAAATAAATAAATAGATAAAATGTCAGGGAGACAGAATGGTAAGACCAGGCAAAGGCTTGAAAAATAGAGAATGAATTTTAACAATCTTATCTTCCCATTGGACCAATAACCTCCTTGAATTGTCCAATGCAATTGGATGAATGCAAAGCCAATGAAGATCCTTCTTCTGGGTAGCAGAGTGATTCCCTTCCATTTGCATTACTACTGGAAAAATATTACCATTTCTTTAATACCTCCAGGTCAAAGTCCTAAGACTCCTGATCCAAAAACACAGTGGAGTACCTTTGCCACACACACTGCCGTGGTTCAAATAGACAGCTCTCTACCACCTGCTCACGGCAGCCAGAGATGGGTAACAATTGCTGGCCACCATATATAAAAAAAATCTTGCTATCTTCAGAAAGTTGCAAATAATTATATCACCAAGACAATCTTTTCTTTCCACCTGCGAATTGAATGGAGTAAGTGCTGGGGCCTCTATTTACTGGAGTTTAGAAGAACGAGGGGGGAATCTCATAGAAATATATCAGATATTGAAAGGTCTGGAGTAGAGGTTCCCAACATTTCTTATGCCATGGACCCCTATCATTAACTGAGGGGTCCATTAACCCCTGGTCTAGAGAGTTTGGATGTGAAGAGGATGTTTCCTGTAGTGGTGGGAGGATAGGACTAGAGGGCACAGCCTCAGAATAGAATTAATCCCTTTGGAACATAGATTGGGAGGAACTTCTTCATCTAGAGTGTGGTGAATCTGTGGAATTCATTGCCACAGCCTGCCGTGGAGGCCAAGTCATTGGGTATACATAAAGCAGAAGTTAATAGGTTGTTGATTAGTAACGAGGTTACGAGGAAAAAGCAGGAGAATCTGGTTGAGAAGGATAATAAATCAGCCATGATGGAATGGTGGAGAAGACTTGATGGCCCATTGGCCTAATCCTGCTCCTATGTTTTATGGTCTTATGGTAAAGCTATTGCAGCATCTGCTTGATATAGAACTGTTAAATTAAACACAACCAGCTAAACCAATGAGGAGCCAGGTCAGGCTAATTGTTATCTCTGCTCCTTAGGACTTCATGGACATGCTCCAATGTGTTTCCTTCTGCAATTCAATGGCTTTACAAGGATAAGTAGTACAAGGCACGTACATGGATGCTACAGTGCCACGCTGATGAGTTTTGACCTTGAATCTGTTTATTGTGACGATCAATTCTTTTCATTGCTTGTGCAAAGGTTGAGTACTATTGTTAGGAAATATAATTTAACCATGAGGATTGCAGACAAACCAAATCACCCTTTACATGCAAGATTAAAAACTTCAGGTGGGTAATTACTGAGGGCAATGTTATTGTTCAAGAGTTTAATGCACTCATATCAAATTCCACTCTCTGGTATTTTAAAGGATGCATTAACTGGTTAGGAACACAGATACAGCCCCCTTGGCAACTTCTACCTTCAATTAGATCTTGGCTATTCTGTGTCCACTTATCTGTCATGAATTATCATTCTTACATCTTACCCAACAAAGATATGTCGATCTCATAAACATAAGAGGTTTTGCAGATACTGGAAATCTTGAGCAATGCACACACACGATGCTGGAGGAAACTGGCAAGTCAGACGGCATGTTTGGAGGAGAATAAACAGGTGTTTATTCCCCTCAGATCGATGCTGCCTGACTAGCCAAAAGCTTCAAGTATTTTGTGAACGCCAGTCTCATTTCTGTTGATGCAACATCTGAGGAACAAGTTCTAGTCTTCCATCTTCCAACTTTGAATTAAGCACTTGTGGATTTAGCTCGAACATGGTTCAATCCAGAATTTGAGATAGTGTCCATTTGTTCTGTAAAATATTCATCAGAGGAAATATTTCCATTCAACATCATCAGATCCTTTCATTATTTTAGCCCTAGACTGCATTTTCTTCCTCCCCGCTTCCTTTAAGAACTTTACAATTCCTTTGGCCATTTTCGTATCTGTTTTGCTGACGCTATCTCCCACTACATGGTGTTGATAGAACATAGAATGGTACAGCACAGTAGCATCTTTCTGGAAATCCTGAGAAATAAGGTACAGTGGACTCCTTGGCATTGCCATAAACATAGAACAGTACAGCACAGTACAGGCCCTTCGGCCCACAATGTTGTGCCGATCCTTAAACCCTGCCTCCCCTATAACCCCCCACCTTAAATTCCTCCATATACCTGTCTAGTAGTCTCTTAAATTTCACTAGTGTATCTGCTTCCACCATTGAATAAGGCAGTGCATTCCACATACCAACCACTCTCTGAGTAAAAAACCTTCCTCTAATATTTCCTTTGAAGTTCCCACCCCTTACCTTAAAGCCATGTCCTCTTGTATTGAGCTGTGGTGCCCTGGGGAAGAGGCGCTGGCTATCCACTCTATCTATTCCTCTTAATATCTTGTACACCTCTATCATGTCTCCTCTCATCCTCCTTTTCTCCAAAGAGTAAAGCCCTAGCTCCCTTAATCTCTGATCATAATGCATACTCTCTAAACCAGGCAGCATCCTGGTAAATCTCCTCTGTACCCTTTCCAATGCTTCCACATCCTTCCTTTAGTGAGACGACCAGAACTGGACACAGTACTCCAAGTGTGGCCTAACCATAGTTTTATAGAGCTGCATCATTACCTCGTGACTCTTAAACTCTATCCTTCGACTTATGAAAGCTAACACCCCATAAGCTTTCTTAACTACCCTATCTACCTGTGAGGCAACTTTCAGGAATCTGTGGCCATGTACCCCCAGATCTCTCTGCTCCTCCACACTACCAAGTATCCTGCCATTTACTTTGTACTCTGTCTTGGAGTTTGTCCTTCCAAAGTGTACCACCTCACACTTCTCCGGGTTGAACTCCATTTGCCACTTCTCAGCCCACTTCTGCAACCTATCAATATCTCTCTGAAATCTTTGACAATCCACTACAATATCCACACCACCACCAACCCTTGTGTCGTCTGGAAACTTGCCAACACACCCTTCTACCCCCACATCCAGGCCGTTAATAAAAATCACGAAAAGTAGAGGTCCCAGAACTGATCCTTGTGGGACACCACAAGTCACAACCCTCCAATCTGAATGTACTCCCTCCACCACGACCCTCTACTTTCTGCAGGCAAGCCAATTCTGAACGAGAAGTATTCATTGAGGACCTCGCTCACTTCCACAGCCTCCAGGCACATCTTCCCACCTTTATCTCTAATCAGTCCTACCTTCACTCCTGTCATCCTTTTGTTCTTCACATAATTGAAGAATGCCTTGAGGTTTTCCTTTCCCCTACTCGCCAAGGCCTTCTCATTCCCCCTTTTGCTCTACTCAGCCCCTTCTTAAGCTCCTTTCTTGCTACCCTATATTCCTCAATGGACTCATCTGATCCTTGCTTCCTAAACCTCATGTATGCTGCCTTCTTCCACCTGACTAGATTTTCCACCTCACTTGTCAACCATGGTTCCTTCACCCTACCATTCTTTATCTTCCTCACTGGGACAAATTTATCCCTAACATCCTGCAAGAGATCTCTAAACATGAACCACATGTCCATAGTACATTTCCCTGCAAAAACATCATCCCAATTCACACCCGCAAGTTCTAGCCTTAGAGCCTCATAATTTGCCCCTCCCCAATTAAAAATTTTCCTGTCCCCTCTGATTCTATCCTTTTCCATGATAATGCTAAAGGCCAGGGAGCAGTGATCACTGTCCCCCAGATGCTCACCCACTGAGAGATCTGTGACCTAACCCGATTCATTACCTCATACTAGATCTAGTATGACATTCCCCCTAGTCAGCCTGTCAACATACTGTGACAGGAATCCATCCTGGACACACTTAACAAACTCTGCCATTATCAATACTCTTCAGAGATTATCTGCCTGGCATCAGTGGTGGCATAACTAGGGCTTGTGATATGCACCAGCTGCTCATACGACCCCCCCGCGCCACCTGCTCCCATGGCTTCACGTGACCCTGATCTGGGGGTGGGGGGGGGCAAAGCAGGTGCGACAACTTGCCCGAGAGTGACCTGCCGGCCAGTGGAGGGAAGGAGTGCCTTACACCTCCTTTGGTAGAGACGTATCTCTGCCCCGTCACCCAATGCTTACAGTATTATGTTCATTTCTAGTTGCCTCATTATAGGAAAAATGTGAAAGCTTCAAAGAGGGTGCAGAAGAGATTTACTAGGAGACTGCCTGGGTTAGAGAGCAAGTTTTATGAGGAAAGTTTGAGTAAGCTTGGGCTTTTCTCTTTGGAGTGAATGAGGATGAGAAGCGACTTGATAGAGGTGTACAAGATGATAAGAGGCATCGATAGAGTGGACAGGCAGCAATCTTTTCCCCAGGGCAGAAATGGCTAATACGAGAGGACATAATTTTAAGGTGAATGGAGAATAAAATAGGGGGGGATATCGGAGTTAATGCACTGCCAAGGGTTTTAGTAGAGGTGATCTATGAAGGAGATTTACGGACAGATCAGCCACGATCTTATTGAATGGTGGGGCAGGCTCGATGAGCTGGATGGCCTACTCCTGCTCCTATTTCTCTTATTTAAGAGATTCTTGGACAGGCTCATGGACAAAAGAAAAATGGAGTGTTATATGTGGGAGGGTAGAGTTAAATTGATCTTGGAGTAGGTTAAAACACTGGCACAACATTGTGGGTTGAAAGGCCTGTACTGTTCTATGTTCTAAATTCTGAATGAAAATAGATAGATGGACATAAAACATGGATATGGTGGACTAATTCTGTTCTGAACCACTCTAAACTCTGTAAGAGCTGAGGCAGAAAATGTTTAAGAACATATATCAATGTCTCTGCCTCTGCTCAGCTAAAAACAGGGGTGTCTTTGGGGTATCGGGTGTCACCATACTTCTGGTGCCGAAATAGCATGCCAACAACTTACTAACCCTAAGTTGTACACCCTTTTAACGTGGGAAGAAACCAACACAAGCACAAGGAGAAAGTACAAACTCCTTACAGACAATGGAGGGAATTGAACCCCAGTCTTGCAGTTGGTGCTATAATTTGTTACGCTAACTGCTATACTACCTTGCCACATAGTACACGTACATTGCCTCTGTGTTCATGTCCCTTGTTGTCAGTATACAATGTTTGCCTTCCAAAATCTAACTTGCATTTTGTCTGAAGGCTGTGCCAATGACAAGAGTAAAGTTGATGTCAGTTAGGATATTTCTGGGCTTCAGGTAGTCTTTGCCAACATAGTTGGATCTGATAGGAAATGTGTTGCTGTCACATTATTAGATGAGTCAGCCATGTATATATAATGAAAATAAAACATATTTTGCACCCTTTATGACCTCAAGGTATCCCAAAGTACTTTACATCCCATGAAATGTTTTTGAAACATCCTGTGATCTTTTAATGGAGAATATTGGCAGGAAGCCAAGAAAGCAAATTTTTAAGTGGGTGATTAGAAGCTTGGTTAAAATGAATCTTGTAGTGAGGAGGCAAGAGCTTTAGGAAAGAAATGCTGAGCTTGGAGCCCTGAGAAGAAGCTCGAGGTGAAGGGAACACTGAGTTCTTGTAGGGTCAGAGCACTAGAGGTGATTATAGAGCTGGGAGATTGAGACCCACAGAGGGGGTTAAACACAGCTAGGAATCCTTAAATCCTGATGTCAGTGGAGCAAGAGCCAATGCAGGTGAGGATGTTGATGTTGAACTGTTAAAATCAAAATTTTAATAAAAACAGTATGGCTTTAGGTTCTGAAATCTCTCATCACCCTTCATGGTCCTCATAATCATCCAATGACTAGTTAAACCTACCTCTCAGCAAATAAGGTGAGCATAATATTTATATTAGAAAGAATATATAATCGGTACTAACTTCCTTATTTCTTTTGGTTAAAAAGACAGGACATGTGTTTAAAGACTTTGTGAAGGAAGTAAGTAATGGGTAAGTTAAAAGATGCAGACGGAGATGTTTCTGGCAATATGTCAAGGAAAAGCAGGGTGTCAGGAGAAGAAAGATAGAGAAAAGAAGAGAGTATCATTTCAACCATCAAATGTCTTGAGAAATCAAGCACGAAACATCGACATGTCCCTCTGGAGTTCAAATAATACTGTTGGTGAATTCTAAAGGCTTTGTAATATGGGCCATTTCCCCTAATCAGGCATACGTAGTTATTAGCAGGCTTCCCAACCACAGACGGAATTTACTTTCCACATTCAGCCTCTGGAAACGTTTCTCTGCTCCTTGCCAGGAATTGCATCTAAAAATTGTGAATCAGAGATTTAAAGATCTATGTTTCACTTTAACTTAGGCCTGGGAGGTAACAACATTGGTGATAAAAAAAAAAAGTCCAGCTTCAGCACGCCAAACATTCAGATATGTGCAACATAGCTAAAGAACTGACAGTGACACAGAAAAATGCAGTCACCCCTTGGGTCGCAGGAATCATTCAGTGTATGAAGGCCCTTGGTTTTATGCAACAAGTGTGTGCAAACAAGGCAAAAAGTTCAGTGTTCAAAATAAACCTATTATGAAAGAACATGTCTCCATATATAACCCTGAGATTCATTTTCTTGCAGGCATACTCAATAATTCCATAATAAAATAGTGACCATAATTACCATAATAGAACCAATGCAAGACTGCAACAACTTGGGCTTTTAACCAGTGTGCAAAAGACGACAAACTGTGCAAATACAAAAAGAAAGACATAAAAAGAATAAATAAATCAGTAAATATCGTAAACTTGAAATGAAGAGTCCTTGAAAGTGAGTCCATAAGTTGTAGGAATATTTCAACAGGGCAAGTGAAGTTGAGTGAAGTTTTCCCCTTTGGTTAAAGAAAAATACTTAACTATTAAATCCCTTGGTGATCTAAAGATGCTCTTTGATTATCGATCCACCTTTTCTAAAGGAAAAGGTCACTTTGCTCCGTCTGATATAAAGGCAAATAATTGCACCAAACCAATATACTAAGTTCAGAATTCCCACCAGATCCACAGTACCTGATGAACAGATAAGTAAAGAACAAGCTAAAGAGGAGACACAAGAGGCTGCAGTTGGTGTAATATGGAGATAAGATCAATCTGCTGGAAGAAGTCAGTGGGTTGAACAGCACCTGTGGAGCAAAAAGCTAGTCAACATTTCTGCTTGAGACCCTACAGTTGTATAATTCCCTGCCAGCCCCTACCTCTTCCCTCCCTCTTACCTCTTTACACTGGTTACCTCCTCTCTACAATCTCAGTCTTGATGCAGGGTCATGACCCGAAATATTGACCGTCCCTTTGTGTCCATACATACCTGCTTGATCCCCTCAATTCCCAACCATCAAACTCTTGAACCAAAAGGGATAACTTCACTCAACTTCACTTGCCCCATCATTGAAATGTTCCCACAACCTATGGACTCTCTTTCAAGGACTCCTCATTTCATGTTCTCAGTGTTTCTTGCTTCTTTATGTACTATATTTATTTATTTTTTTCTCAGCTCAAGCTGGTAAAACCTGGGATATGGGCGTAGCCAAGCGTGCTCATTTGTCACTTGCTAGGAACTACCAGACTATTCTAGTGGTGTGACTTCATGAAGATTTACATAGATATTACCCTGTATCCCTAATTGTTTAATGCTATTGTGCAGTGCTTTTGGGATGTTACCAGTTGTAGATATTACTATCAGGACAATGTATATCTTGTTCATGTTTCAAAGTCTTTCAATTCCCTCTTTTAATTCAGCATATTTTTGTTGTTTTTCACTCATTGATTTCTGTAAGTTATGTGTGTTTGGAATGGTTATATCTATTAAATAAGTTGTTCTTATTAGTTTATCCTGTATTATTATATCTGGGCTGTTATTATGGATTGTCCTATCTGTAATAACTGATCAGTCAAAATATAGTTTGTGGTATTCAACTCTAAAACTGGATCAGGCTTGTATTTACAGTAAGGTGGGATTTCACTTATGAGTTTGTATCTGAAAGCAAGATTTTGATGAATGCTGTTTGCCATTGATTGTGCCTGTGTAAGTAATCAGATTGTGTTAAACTGCTACAGGATCCTGTAATATGTTGGATTGTTTCTGTTTCTTTTCCCCCTCGGCATTTTCTGCATTTATCATCCTGAATTTGTTGGTCTTTTACCATGTATTTTTGATATTTTTTTGTTAACTATGTGGTTAACAGGCCATAAGGAACCCTTCTGTTTCTGGGAAGAGGTCTCCAACTCTGAGCCAGGCATTCGATGCCTCATCATCGACATCTAGTCTGCTCAGACTGTGGGGATGTCTTCCACGGAGGATCATGCTCTTCCATTGGTTAACAACTTCTTCAATAGTGATAATGTCTTCATTTTTCTGGGTTGCGATCTCATTTAAGTTTAGTGGTGTTTACCTCTTATTGGAATTGCACATGCTTGTGTGGAGTGCTGATTCCTGTTTACGTTGATGAAAGCATACCCTTAGAAGTTTTATCTGACCTTTGTGTAGCTTTTTACTGTCTGTTATTCCTCTTCCCCCTTCTGTTCTAGGTCATGTTAATCTAAGTACATTTGAATGCACATAATGTTTTCTGAAATCTGTCATTTCATTTCTGATTTTTCTTTGTAATTTTTCCAGATTGGTTTCGGACCAAGCTATTATGCAAAAAGAATATATTAATATAGGTATAGTGAAGGTGTTTATTGCCTTTGTTATATTTTTACTGTTGAGCTCTGTTTGGCAGATTTTCTTAAGCCCTGAAGTAAACTCTGTCAAAAGCTTTTCCCTTATTGCACTATGATCTATTTTCTTTCATTGTTGATATCCCAGATACTTGTGTGTTTCATATTAATAAACCAGTCGTATTGTATCCTGCTGCTCTGTTTTATATTCAGCTAGCTCTGTTGCACCTTTCTTTATATTTAGTGTTCTACATTTAGCCAGTCAAAAGTTCACGTTTACTGTACATCTTTCAAAAGTAGTTCTACCATTTGAATTAATTGTTTTAGCTTAACTGATGAAGGAGCATATAATTTCAAATCATCCATGTATAGGAGGCATGTTAAGGTATATATTTTGTTGTGTCTGATTTGATACCCAATGTTCATCTGATTCAGTAAATTAGAGGGCAGGTTTAAAGCTATATTTCTTTTTTTTCTCTTTGTATTTGCACAGTTTGTTGTCTTTTGCACACTAGGTGAACACCCAAGTTGGTGAGGTCTTTCATTGATTCTATTATGGTTATTATTCTATTATGGATTTATTGAGAATGCCTGCAAGAAAATGAATCTCAGGGTTGTCTATGGTGACATAAATGCACTTTGATAATAAATTTATTCTGAACTTCTTTCAGCAGTTTGCTCTTTGCTCAAGAACAGACCAAAGATTTGGTATAGCATCCTATCTCTGCTCACAGGTTCTGCTACAAAATGTCTCTCTCCCTAACCCTAACCCAGCTGGAAAAGTGTTACACAACCTAATCCAACCTTCAATAACAAGTCTGTAGCCCTGCAGGTTATGGTTCTTTAAAGTTCTGTACATGTCATCTCAAAACCACTTTATAGGCAATGGGACGTTTCTCATCTCCTTGGCCATTAAAAACAGTAGGCACCTCTGCCAACCCAGAAAGCCCATAGCCTTTGTCAAAACTGAAGATCAACCACAGCCTCAGCCCAGATCACCAGCAGGCTTGCTCACCAGTGTCTGACAGGCAACTGAAAATCAATCTTGGCATGAAATTAAAGTCCTCTGATTTCATCGCTGAGGCCTGACATGGTCATTCTGTCAGAAACCACAACGCAGGAGGTCATGGTAGAACTGAAAATGCCTTAGGAAGACCGGATTGAGGTGGCATTTGAGCGTTAGAGAGTAAAATACCAGAAGCTGGCAGGGCAGTGCCGTAGACAGGGGTAGAGGGCACAGTGTGAGCCTATAGAGGTGTGGTGTAGAGATTTTGCTGGCGGCTCACTGTGCAGAGCCCACTCTCTCCTTGGCACTAAGGGGCTGCAAGGAATAGAGCCACCAGGATCATCACAGAGGCTGCTGACCGAGCCTCCAGATGGCTATGGATCGAGAGGTGTGACCTGTGGACCATTGTTGCTGGGGCATAAGTCAAGGCCTGTCAACCCCGGCTGGGTCGCCTGAGTGATGGTGCCTGGGGCTCCGGAGGGTTCCCGTGCTGAGGAAGACGTCCTGCCTCGTCCCTGTGCCGAAGACGCCACACCCCAACGGCCTCAATGACTACAGACCAGTGGCATTGACCTCCCACATCATGAAGACCCTGGAGACACTTGTTCTGGAGCTGCTCCGGCCTATGGTCAGGCCACACTTAGATCCCCTCCAGTTCGCCTACCAGCCCCGACTAGGAGTTGAGGATGCCATCGTCTACCTGCTGAACCGTGTCTACGCCTACCTGGACAAGCCAGCGAGCACTGTGAGGGTCATGTTTTTTGACTTCTCCAGTGCGTTCAACACCATCCCCCCCTGCTCTGCTGGGGGAGAAGCTGTCAGCGATGCAGGTGGATGCTTCCCTGGTGTCATGGATTCTTGACTACCTGACTGGCAGACCACAGTATGTGTGCTTGCAACACTGTGTGTCCAACAGAGTGATCAGCAGCACTGGGGCTCCACAGGGGACTGTCTTGTCTCCCTTTCTCTTCACCATTTACACCTCGGACTTCAACTACTGCACAGAGTCTTGTTATCTTCAGAAGTTTTCTGATGATTCTGCCATTGTTGGATGCATCAGCAGGGGAGATAAGGCTGAGTACAGGGCTACAGTAGGAAACTTTGTCACATGGTGTGAGCAGAATTATCTGCAGCTTAATGTGAAAAAGACTAAGGAGCTGGTGGTAGACCTGAGGAGAGCTAAGGTACCGGTGACCCCTGTTTCCATCCAGGGGGCCAGTGTGGACATGGTGGAGGATTACAAATACCTGGGGATATGAATTAACAATAAACTGGACTGGTCAAAGAACACTGAGGCTGTCTACAAGAAGGGTCAGAGCTGTCTCTATTTCCTGAGGAGACTGAGGTCCTTTAACATCTGCTGGACGATGCTGAGGATGTTCTATGAGTCTGTGGTGGCCAGTGCTATCATGTTTGCTGTTGTGTGCTGGGGCAGCAGGCTGAGGGTAGCAGACACCAACAGAATCAACAAACTCATTTGTAAGGCCAGTGATGTTGTAGGGATGGTACTGGACTCTCTGACGGTGGTGTCTGAAAAGAGGATGCTGTCCAAGTTGCATGCCATCTTGGGCAATGTCTCCCATCCACTACATAATGGACTGGTTGGGCACAGGAGTACATTCAGCCAGAGACTCATTCCACCGAGATGCAGCACAGAGCGTCATAGGAAGTCATTCCTGCCTGTGGCCATCAAACTTTACAACTCCTCCCTTGGAGGGTCAGACACCCTGAGCCAATAGGCTGGTCCTGGACTTATTTCCTGGCATAATTTACATATTACTATTTAATTATTTATGGTGCAACTGTAACAAAAACCAATTTCCCCCGGGATCAATAAAGTATGACTATGACAATGACTATGTTGAAAGACCTGAAACACCCGATGACCCCAGGTTACATCACTGATGATGTGTCCCAGTGAATCCTAGAATGTATCTCAGTATCATGAAGTACAGTCACTGTTGTAAAGCACAAAACAGTGACTTATTTGCACACAGCAAGTTCCCACAATCACCAATGTGATACAGCATATCTGACGAATTCGCTTTATCACTGGCATTGTCAGAAGGACAAACATTGCTCAGTGCAGAGCAGAAATAACTCCATTGTTTTCTGGTTCCAAGGAATTTTTAAACGGACATTGGGCTTCCTCTGAAGTTATCTCAGCAACAGGACACTAATAGCACTTCTACAAACTGTTTCAGAAAGTGTTTTTTTTTTGCACTAACATCTAGTTTTACACTGTCTTTTTCTTCACGGCAGATGTTGTAATGTGAAGATATGAACAAACTGCTGGAGGAAGTCAGTGGGTTGACCAACGTCTGCGGAGGCAAAGAGATAGTCAACATTTCAGCCTGAAACCCGGTAGTTGTAAAATTGCCTGCTGGCTCCTACCTAAAAATGTTATAGATTGTATAATTTATGACACTTGTCACATAAAACCAAGGGTCTTCGTACACTGTATAGAAGATAAAAGGACATCACTTCATGACTGAATGCTGGATCATAAAACCAGGAGTAGGCCATTCAGACTTTTGAGTCTGCTCAACCATTCCATCATGGTTGATTTATTATCCCTCTCAACCCCATTGTCCTGCCTTCTCCCTGTAACCTTTGACACCCTACTAATCAAGTACCCATCAGCCTCCGCTTTAAAAGGTAGCCATTGACCTGACCTCCACAGCTGTCTGTAGCAATGAATTCCACAGATTCACCACCCTCTGGCTAAAGAGACACCTACTCATCTCTGTTCTAAAGCAACATTGTTGTATTCTGAGGCTGTGCTCTCTGGTCCTCGACTCCTCCTCTATAGCAAATATCCTCTCGATGTCCACTCTATCTAGGGTTTTCAGAGGAGCAATCTCAATGGGCTGAATGTCTTCATTCTGCCCCTAGGTCTTAAGGTTCCATTCCACTTTCCAGGACATACTGCTTGCTCAAAGTAAACTTATTATGAAAGTACATATATGCCACCACGAACAACCCGGAGATTCACTTGCTTGTGGGCATACTCGATAAATCCAATAATCATAATGCCATCAATGAATGGCCACATCAACAGTGTGGACAACTAGTGAGCAAAGGATAACACACTGTGCAATTACAAAGAGAAAAGAATAAATAAATAAGCAATAAATATTGACAACACGAGAGGAAGAGTCCTTGAAAACAAATCCATTGGTTGTGGGAAGAGTTCAGTGGCGGGAAAAGCGAAGTTGAGTGAAGTTATCCCCTCTGATTCAGGAACCTGATGGTTGAGGGGTAATAGTCGTTCCCGAACCAGGTGGTGAGAGTCTTGAGGATCGTGTACCTTGTTCCTGATGGCAGTACTGAAAAGAAAGCAATACATGGGTGGTGGGGGTCCCTAATGATAGATGCCGCTTTCCTGGAACAATACTTTGTGTAGATGTGCTCAGAAGTGTTGAGGACTTTACCCATGATGGTCTGGGCCATATCCACTTGCAGGAGTTTCTGTACAAGGGCATTGATGTTAATTGTCAGTAAAGTGGACATTATAAGTGCCCCAAAATGGAAAAGTCTACAAAAATATATAGGCCAGTTCTTCACAGGCAAAGCCCTACCCACCATTGAGCACATTTACAATGAGCGCTGTTACAAAAAAGCAGCATCCTTCATTGTGGACTCCCACCATCCAGGCTATGTTCTCTCGCTGCTGCCATTGGGAAGGAGATACAGGAGCTTTAGCCCCCACATCACCAGGCTCAGGAATAGTTATTTTCCTTCAACTATCGGGCTCCTGAACCAGTGTGGATAGCTTCACTCCCCTCAACACTGAACTGATTCCACAACCCACGGACTCACCTTCAAAGACACTACAGCTCATGTTCTCAATATTATTTACATTTATACGGTTTGTCTTCTTCTGCACATTGGTCTTCTGTAAGACTTTGTGTGTATTTTTACATTGGTTCTTTTGTATTCCTTTGTTCTATTGTGAATGCCTGCAAGAAAATTAATCAAGGTATATTGTAACTTTGATGGTAAGTTTACTTTGAACTTTGTAATGAATGTGGTTGGTCGGAGCATCAGGATGAAGCTGGTGAGCATGTGACAGAGGTTGTTACAGGAAAGTAAATGGGAGAATGGGATTGATGGTACTATACTGACAGCTGATATAGCTCTATTAGGTACACCTATACACTTGCTCATTAATGCAAATACCTAATCAGCCAATCATGTGCTGATTGCAGACCTGGTCAAGAAGTTCTATTGCTGTTCAGACCATACATCAGAGAGGGGGAAGAAATGTTGTCTAAGTGACTTTGACTGAGGAACGATTGCTGGTGCAAGATGGGGTGGTTTGAGTATCTCTGAAACTGCTGATTTCCTGGGTTTTTCCCCCATGCACGAGAGAATGGTGCGATAAACTAAAAAACATCCAATGAGTGGCAGTTCTGTGGGTAAATATGCCTTGTTAATGAGAGAGGTCAGAGGAGAATGGCCAGACATGTTCAAGCTGGCAGGAAGTAATTGAAAGAACGATGTGCTGCAACAATGGTGAGTAGAAATGCATTTCTGAACGCAAAATATGTTGAACATTGAAGAGGATAGGCTACAGCTGCAGAAGACCACAAATATACACTCAGTAGCCACTTTATTAAGTACAGTGGTCACTGTGTGCATACTCAAAAGACTGACTGGCCTCCTTTTATTCTGTAAGAAAATATAAAAATAATTTCGAAAAGAATTTCACTGTCCCTCAGTTGAAGGAAAGTGTTATGTTACTAGAAGATTAGAAATTGTAAAACATGCAGCTGAAGGGAAAATAAAGCATCTGTTAGTAATAGTCGGGAATGCTAACATATGTAATAGACGAGGGCAGACAAAACATTGTTTCAAGGGCTGGGCAATTGAGACCAATAGAACAGACAAATCCAAAGGAAGAAAGTCCTAGCTCATCACATCAGTCGCTTTTTTGATTAACAACATTTCCCAACAGGTTTCTAAACAAAAGAAAAATTGAATTGCTTCCTAAGTTCAGAAATAGTTTCCAAAATCGTATTGAATTACAGTGATGAGACAGATAGTAGTGACATGCTAGACACGACAATTGGATAAAGGAGCCAAATAATGATGCTTTTGGTCATAACTGTTGTTCTGGATATGGTAGTGTGATTTCTGAGAAATGGTTTATGATTTTCATTCATGTATGAAAGGAGGAAGTTATCTGTGAATGTTTCATCCTGTGCCACCTGCTTCTCGGTCTCTAAAAAGAATAAACTATTTTGTAAAAATCAGAGCTTTGGGCAATGCTGCAGCCAACAATGTGTAGATACATGTGCCATAATTAAATTAAAGCTAAATTACTCTATTTAGATATCTGATCAAAGCTCCGAGACCCAGCGTAGATTGGGGAACCATTTTGTCGAACACCTTTGCTCCACCTGCAATGGGGAGGATTTCCCAGTGCTGAACATTTTAATTCCACTCCCCGTTCCAATTCCGACATGATGGCCCATGGCCTCCTCTGGTGCAAAGATGAGGCCACTGTCAGGCTGGAGGAGCAACACCTCATATTCTGTTTGGGCAGCCTCCAACCCGGCAACATGAACGTCGATTTCTCCCACTTCCAGTGATTTCTCCCTTCCTCCTCCATTCTAACTCCTCTCTTATCCCTTCTCTTCTTCTCACCTGCATAATCCACCCACTCTGGTTCCTCTCCTTGTTCCCTTTCTCTCATAACCCACTATCCTCTCCTATCACATTCCTCCTCCTTCAGCACTTTTCCTGTTCACCAATCACCTTCATGCTTTTAACTTCATCCTCCCTCCCCACTCACCTGGCTTTATATATCACCTGCCTGCTTGTACTCCTCTCCCTAACCCCCACCTTCTTATTCTGGCTTCTTCCCCCTTTCTTTCCAGCCCCGATGAAGGGACTTGGACTGAAACCTTGACTGTTAATTCCTCCCCATAGATGATGCTTCACCTGCTTAGTTCCTCCAGCACTTTGTGTGTGCTACTGGAGGAGAGGACAGTGAAATCCCCCTTGGAATACTTAAAAAAATTTTTCTTAGTGTAAAAAGAGGCCACTCAGCCTTTCGTGTATATGTCAGCTGTCAGTACAGTACCATCAATCCCACACTCCCATTTAATTTTCCTGTAACAAATTCTCTTTCGCATGCTCATTGTCAGCTTTTAAAAGTTATTGAGAGCCAAAAGCATTATTCATTACAGAATTTAATGAGCCCACCCTCAATCTAAATCATAGAGACATGAAAAAAAAGGCACAGAAACAGGCTGCTCGGCCCATCACATCAATGTTGACCTTTCTGCCAGTCTACACTTATCCCACTTGCGCACCTCCAGAACATACAGTATCCTTCCATGCTTTGGCTATCTGCTTGTCTGAGTGCCTCTTTGTCATATTAATTGTATCTGATTCTAACTCCTCCTCTGGAGCACATTCCAGACATCAACACTCAGTATGAAAAAGCATACAGCTCAGAATTCCTTTGAGACTCTTTCCTCCCACCTTAAAACCATGCCCTTTCTGTTTTGATGACCCTACTTGGGAAAGAGTTTGTGAATTTCTTCTGTGCTAATGCCTCTCATAAACGTGTATACTAGTGTCAGGTGTGCAAGATACACTCAGTGGCCACTTTATTAGGTACAAGAGTGGAACCCAGTGTGGTCTTCGTCTACTGTAGCCCCTCTACTTTAAGGTTCAATGTGTTGTGCATTCAGAGATGCTCTTCTGCACACCACTGTTGCAACATGTGGTTATCTGGGTTACCGTTGCTTTCGTGTCAGCTTGAACCAGTTTGGCCATTCTCCCCTGACCTCTTTCATTAACAAGGCGTTTTCACCCTCAGGACTTTGTTTTTTTGCCTAATGTTTCTTGCACCATTCTCTGTAAACCCTACAGACTGTCATGCAAGAAAATCCCAGGAGGTCAGCAGTTTCTGAGATACTCAGATCACCCTGTCTGGCAGCAACAATCGTTCCACGGTCAAAGTCATAATTCTTTCCTATTCCGATGTTTGGTCTGAACAACAACTGAACCTCTTGTCCATATCTGAATGCTTTTATGTGTTGAGTTGCAGTCATACGATTGGCTGATTAGATATTGACATTAACAGGCAGGTGTACCTAATGAAGTGGCCACCGAGTGTATGTGAAGATTGCAACTACCCATCTATCAAAGTGTTTCCATCAATTATTCTCTGATGAAAGACCAACTGAACATTGTTTTCCCTACAATACACTGAACAATGCTGCATTTGTAACACCGGAGTTGTGAAATCCTCTGGGAACACTGGAAAGATTGTTGCTGGCTGATGCTCTGTCCTGTGTTTTACTGTGTTCCATTTCTGAAGGGGTTTCAATTACCGTTTTATGAGAAAAGTTTGAATATTACGAGGTTGCTGGAGCTGCAAGCCAACGGCTGTACTGCTGTGCCATCAGGGCCTCATTAAAATGATAGGACAGACCCCCACATTTATTCCTGTTCTTCTTGAAGAGGCTGGGCACCCTCTTTGACCAATGCCAAGATCAGCAGCTCTTAAATGGGAGCAGAATAGAGGAATAAGTGAGGACATGGAAGGGCTTTGCATATTGATTTAAAATTTATCTTCAAATTGTCACTAGATCAGAAGCTAATAGAAGTGGGGACAAGTGAGTGATGGATGAAGGAGACTAGTTGCAAGAGCGGAAAGAACAGCGACTTGCCTTCAACTATTCAGTTCTTGAACTACCTTATTCTACCTCAGTATCTCGATCTAAATTAGCTTTGTTTGTCAAGTGCACACATCCACTTACGGTTTAAGATAGTGCTACTGAAACTGTGACAGCTTACTGATAGATCAAAAGGCAAGTGATTCGACTAAAAACATTACTTATAACATTTTTTTTAATGAAGCAAATTGTGGTGAACCAGTGCAGACAGTGAGGAGGTAGGCGGAGGCGAGGCTGCTTCGGGGGATGAGTCGTGCTGGGGCATTCTGGGGCGCAACGTGTTCGAGCTGCAGACAGAGATGGATTTCGTATCGCTGCCGGAGATGGAGTGAGCAATTTGGATAAGAGTCAATGCTGAAGACTTCCAATGCCTGTCCACCTTACCTGGGTGCGAGGTTGGATCACTCCAAGTGCTGAACCGATTTGGTGAGATTGAGAATGGCTTCAGACTGTGTGGCACAAGTGAATCGTAGTGCCACAAGGCACTGTCCTGTGCTTGGCCCATTTAAATGCTGGCATGGATAGACTGGAAGCCCAAGTATCAGGAACAGAGAGAGGCTTGGGCTGATTTTACTCGCTTTCCCGCGAATCTTCGTTCCTTTCTCCGTGGCGCCGAGGCTGTGAACTCATTCGGCTGCTCATCACTCCGCTGGTGTGAAGAACTGGGAACAAGACACAGGCCTATTCCGGCTGCACCGGGAGCAGATCTGGGATTCATTCTGATTTGGAATACTGTTGGCTTGCTTCTATTCTTTGCATGATTTGTTTTTATGTTTTGTTTTTCCTCTCTCTGTGCAGTGCTTTTTGGTCTTTTTTAAAAAAATTGGGTTATTTGGGTTTCTTGCTTTGTGGCTGCCTGTAAGCGGATAAATTTCAAGGTGCATCATTTATACATTCTTTGATAATAACTGTGCTTTGAATCTTTGAAATGAGTTTGCGTCCAATCAAATAGGCGAGGATTGTGCTGGGCAGCCTGCAAGCTACCGGCCCAGACATGGCATACTGACAACTTAATAACCCTGACCTGTGCGTCTTTGGGATGGGTGGGGGAAACCAGAGCACCTGGAGGAAACCACATGGTCACAGTGAGAACATACAGACAGCAGTGGGAATCGAACCCTTAACTTACAGCGGGCACTGTAAAGCGTTGCGCTGACCAACACACAAACATGTCGCACTATGACCACTTTGCACTACAGCGGCTTTTGTCTGTGTTTATTCTTCTTGAATTTATTCTTGTGTAACTTCTGTGCACTTCATGCTTTTCCTGTGAATGTTGCACATCTGCTGCTCCAAGTAAGTTTTTCATTGTCACATGCACTGGTGCAATCAACTCAACTTTAAACTGGAAAGCTGGACCTTTGGAAAATGTAGCATAAAAGCTGTTATGAAATAATACAAAGTTTGATGTATGAAGTTGTCAAGAGAATTTGTGGAGAATTTCTGACCATGCACTTTGTCACTGTCACTGTGTGTTGTGTGTACAGTACGGTGGAAAAGTACAAACCTGTCTTAGCTACCTTAGATTTTTTTTGAAATTTTTATTGTTTTGCCAATAACAGAACAAACAGGATAAAAACAAACAGACAGACAGGGTCATCATAGGTGAAGTAAAATCCGTATCTTATAATAGAAAAAAAATGAATAGCGAAATGTGTTATATTGCTGTATCAAGGTTAGCCAAACTCTTATGTCCATAACTGTTCTTCAAAGTCTCAGGGGACCTTAAGATCCATAACTGTAAAGTCCATTCTGCAGGTTCCTCATAAGAAGAAATAAAACAAAGTTCTTCAATCCAAATAAAGGTGCAGTGAAGAAACCATTTCAGGCTCAAATAAAATGTCCGATTTTCCCAGTATCTTTCAAATGTTTTAGTGGCATGTCTCAGAAAGAAAGTCAATTGTTCCATAACATAAATTTCTTGGACTATTTCCAACCATTCCAGGACTGTAGGAGACTCTTTGCTTAGCCATTTCCTGGTAATCGCTTTCTTACTGGGTGCTAGTAGTATTTGTAACAAATATCTTTCATGTTTTTTCAGCCCATTTGGAACATTACCCAAATAAATGAAGAGTTTTCAGAGGGCATGATCTGTACAGACCCCTGATCTCAACGTCATTGAGGCTCTCTGGGATTACCTGGAAGGACAGAAGCAAGTGAGACAGCCAAATCTGAAGTATTGTGGCAAGTTCTTCAAGGTGCTTGGTACAACCTACCAGCTGATTTTCTAATAAAGCACCATGACAATGTACCTAAGAGAATTGATTCGATTTTAAAGGGTGGGCACAACAAATATTGATTTGTAGTGTTTGTTTTTACTGTTTACAGTAAAATTTTTGATATTTAAACATTTTTTATTTCATTATTTTGAAAGCATCTTTGCTTTACAGATTTTTTCTTTATATATGCACCCAAGACTTTTGCACAATACTGTATGTTAAATGTTGTTTACTGAAACTCCAGCAGCAGCTAATTGTTTTGACAATGGAAGAGCAGCTAGGAGTGTTGTTACAACAAATGTCCAGGGAAATGGGTACTTCCCTTCGATTCCTTTGTTCAATCTAATGTAACTGGAGGCCTCTGTACAAAAGTAAATGTACCAGTCCACCATATGGATCTCAGGGGATCAAAGGAATTGATGGGAAATACTGTGAAAAATCACAACAATAACTGCAAATGCTGGAAATGGTCAATGAGTCAGACAGCTTCTCTAGAAAGAGTTAACCTTTTAGTTTAAAGAGCCTTTGTCAGAGCTAGTCAAGTTCAAGTTTAATTATCGTTCAACTATATATGAATACCCATGAATACAGCTAAATGAAACAGCAAAACCCGGAGGCCAAGGTGCAAAACAGAGTACCAGCAATCACACGCCATACAAGGCGCCCATAGCATGTATAAGAGGTGGCAAGCACGTATGAGATAGCAATAAAGTACACTCATGAAAAAAAAATAGTCCAAGTCCACGAATGTTGCAGCAGTCTGCAGTTGAACACAATCTGACTGGTCGCCTGCCGAGCGAACACTGGGGGACAGCACCAACTCCAGCATGGACGCCACACCACACTCTGGTAGAGTGCCCGACGCAGATGTCTCCCCCGGGCAGCTGCAAACAGGCAACACCGCAGCTCGAGGCCTAATCCTCCTTACCACCAAGACCATGCAGCTCCTGCAATGTCTGCCCCTGTTCGCCGATAAATTGGACTTGTAGCAACCCATCGCACCAACGTCCAACAGGGTCTTGTAATTGTAAAATGCCAGTAGCACCTTTGGCTGACCCTGAAGAGTGACACAACTACCAAACTTGCGATCCAAGAGACCACAGATGGTTAACATCAATTGTCGATTTTTCTCCGTAGATGATGGCTAACCTGTTGAGTTCATCCAGCACTTGGTGTGTTTCACCAGAGCTGGCTCTGTTTGAGTAAAGCTGGCTGTCATGGAATCCTAAAAAAACAATCAAAATGGAATGAAACTATTTGATCCATTTTGTCTGTACTGGTTGACAAAGAGTGGCTCAAGCTAATTTCCAAGGTCAATGGCCCTGTGATTTTCCTCAAAGACAAAGTAAATCTATTATTAAAGTATGTATATATCCCCTTGAGATTTATTTTCTTGCAAACGTTTACAAGGAAATAAATACAATAGACTTTATGAAAAAACTATACATAAGCAAAAACTGACAAACAACCAATGTGCAAAAGACAAATTTTCTCCTCTTACCCTTGTCCCAAATACTCAACTTACGTCCTTGTGATTTTGACCCCTTTGCTACAGGAAATAGGTTCTCTATTTTTAATCTACTCGAGTCCCTTTGATGTAATACAACCCGGTTGCATCTTCTCTTTGTCTTCTCTTCCAAAATAAAAAAGCTCTGGTGTATCCAGTCTGGTGGTGGGTGGTGATAGAAGGAGATACATTAGAAACTTTTTGTAATGAGTTCCTTGGGCCTGTGCAGGGTGTTGGAGGGTGTTGGCCTCTGAGGTTTTTAGAGCGTCTGTTAATTGTTGTCTTAACTAGAGTCATTAAGCCTTTGTGCTTTCTGTTTAATCTGGTCAAGTTTACTTTGACTGGCACGGGTTTTCCGTGTACTGCCATTATCTAAAGTGGGCTACTGATGAGCGTTAATCGCAGGGTCCTAGTTTTGAGAATGTTACTTTTCGGACTTGCTGAGCTCAGCCACTGATGTTCTTTTGGAATTATTATGAATCAACTCTCATCACCATCTCTACACTGGAGTTCTGTCTTTCATCTGCACTTGGGTTCTAATATTGCCAGGTGCACATCATGACACTTCTAAGAGATGTTTAGATAGGCACATGAACGCAAAGATAATAGAAGGATATGGACATTGTCAAAGCAGGACAGTTTAGTTGAGTTAGCCATTTGATTACAAATTTAATTGATTCAGCAGAACCTTGTTGGCTGAAGTGCCTGTTCCTATGTAGGACTGCTCTATGTTCTATATATAATCTATGTCATAGCTAATGAAAGAAAGCATCAAGAATCCTTGAACATGCAATCTAAAATCCTTCTGTTCCTTCAAAACGTCCTTCTGTTCCTCCCACTTACTATGATTCCCTTGTAGCAGCTCCTCTAAAGCATTACTGCACGGTCCTCTGTATTAAATTTCATTTTCCATTCTGTTGAAATGACCAGACCACTTACGTCTTCCTGCAGCTTGAAGTTTTCTCTGTCAACCGCGACAAATTATTTTCCTGATTATTCCAGTGGGGTTTGCATGATTCTCCCAAGTTCTCAAAACGTCTTTTATTTATTTATCTTTATTTGTGGAGTATTACAAGTGGTTTTGAGCCCTTTATTTAAGAACGGATATGCTGACATTGGAGAGGGTTCAGAGGTTCACGAGAACAATTCCGTAAATGAAACCCAGGTGGTCATGGGGAGAATGTACAAACTCCTTACGGACAGGTCACTCAGCTTATGCTAACCACTACATCATTCAATGTTCCAAGTTCAAAGTAAATTTATTATCAAAATATGTATCGTACATGTCACTATATATAGCCCGGAGATTAATTTTCCTGCCGGCAATCACAGTAGAATCAACGAAAGTCCACACCTAACAAGACTAACAACAATGAATATGCATAAAAGAACAAATTCTGAAAATTCAAAAAGAGAAATAAATAAACAAACAATAAATATCAAGAACATGGGATGAAGAGTCCTTGAACATGAATCCAGTTCAGTGGGAACAGTTCAGTGACAGGGGAGTGAAGTTATCCCCTCTGGTTCAGGAGCCTGATGGTTGAGGGGTTTTAACTGTTCCTGAACCTGGTAGTGTGGGACCTGACGCTCCTGTACTTTCTTCCTGATAGAGGCAGCGTTTTACTGGAGCTTTTGATGTACTATATATCTGAAAAATAAAGCTAATCTCTCTGAGTTGCTTCCAATTAATTTATATCTTTCCTTAAATTAGCATAATATTGAACACTTCTGTATGCAATTCCCCAGCAATTAATGGTAATATTCTGTAACATTCCTAACTATTCACTCAATTTGTATGCTAACAGTATACAAATACGGGCTAAGATAGGAAACTTTGTCACATGGTGTGAGCCGAATTATCTGCAGTTTAATGTGAAAAAGACTAAGGAGCTGGTGGTAGACCTGAGGAGAGCTAAGGCACCGGTGACCCCTGTTTCCATCCAAGGGGTTAGTGTGGACATGGTGGAAGATTACAAATACCTGGGGATACAAATTGACAATAAACTGGACTGGTCAAAGAACACTGAGGCTGTCTACAAGAAGGGTCAGAGCTGTCTCTATTTCCTGAGGAGACTGAGGTCCTTTAACATCTGCCGGACGATGCTGAGGATGTTCTACGAGTCTGTGGTGGCCAGTGCGATCATGTTTGCTGTTGTGTGCTGGGGTAGCAGGCGGAGGGTAGCAGACACCAACAGAAGCAACAAACTCATTCATAAGGCCAGTGATGTTGTGGGGAAGGAACTGGACTCTCTGACGGTGGTGTCTGAAAAGAGGATGCCGTCCAAGTTGCATGCCATCTTGGACAATGTCTCCCATCCACTACGTAATGGACTGGTTGGGCACATGAGTACATTCAGCCAGAGACTCATTCCACCGAGATGCAACACAGAGCGTCATAGAAAGTTATTCCTGCCTGTGGCCATCAAACTTCACAACTCCTCTCTTGGAGGGTCAGACACCCTGAGCCAACAGGCTGGTCCTGGACTTATTTTCTGGTATAATTTACATATTACTATTTAATTATTTATGGTTTTATTACTATTTAATTATTTATGGTGCAACTGTAACGAAAACCAATTTCCCCCGGGATCAATAAAGTATGACTATGACTAACATTTTCCAAACAGTGCACAGGGACACCTAGATCCCTCTGCATTTCAAATCTCTGTAATCACACACTGTGTAACATACGTTCTAATTTTTCCTGCCAAAATAGATTAGTTTTAGTCCTCCTGAACGTGAGGAACTTTGGATACTCAAAACTAATACACCAACTACACCGTCAGCCACATGGTGCAAGACTCAATGACAAAGTCCAGAGAACTCAAAAATCTGCCAGCTACAGCTCTAACAATTTGCTCACTACCACTACCCCGGTGACTGAAGTTTTCCTGATTTCCTCCTTCCATTCTAGATCCCAATTAAAGAGCTTTCTCTGGGATGTTATTTGAATCTTCAGTGAAGAATGAGGCAAAGCATCTGTTTAATTTATATTCCATCTCCCTGTTTTCCCCATTATGAATTTCCCAGACTCAATTTCTATTGGAAAAGTAGTACTTTGTTAATTTATTTTTAGAATTTAAGCATCTATAAAAATCTGTTCTCACAATTTTTCACAATATAGAAGGATTATCAAAACAATCATGTCAATCTTATTACCTCATTTTTTCCCCCTGTAATATACTCTGTCACAGGCCCCACAACTCTCACCAATAAGTGAGCAATAAAGAAAGGTTAGCTAGATTATTAAAATAAACTAGCACAGAGTACATTGGCCTTTATTAATCAAAGTATTGAGTATAAGAGCTGGAATGTTATGATGAGGTTGTATAAGGCATTGGTGAGGCCGAATCTGGAGTATTGTGTTCAGTTTTGGTCACCAAATTACAGGAAGGATATAAATAAGGTTGAAAGAGTGCAGAGAAGGTTTACAAGGATGTTGCCAGGACTTGAGAAACTCAGTTACAGAGAAAGGTTGAGTAGGTTAGGACTTTATTCCCTGGAGCGTAGAAGAATGAGGGGAGATTTGATAGAGGTATATAAAATTATGATGGGTATTGATAGAGTGAATGCAAGCAGGCTTTTTCCACTGAGGCAAGGGGAGAAAAAAACCAGAGGACATGGGTTAAGGGTGAGGGGGGAGAAGTTTAAAGGGAACATTAGGGGGGGCTTCTTCACACAGAGAGTGGTGGGAGTATGGAATGAGCTGCCAGATGAGGTGGTAAATGCAGGTTCTTTATTAACATTTAAGAATAAATTGGACAGATATATGGATGGGAGGTGTATGGAGGGATATGGTCCGTGTGCAGGTCAGTGGGACTAGGCAGAAAATGGTTCGGCATAGCCAAGAAGGGCCAAAAGGCCTGTTTCTGTGCTGTAGTTTCTATGGTTCTAAAGTATAAAACGGATAAGAAAAGTTTTTATAATTATATAAAGTGGGAAAGGGTGGCTAAAGTGAACGTAGGTCCCTTGGAGGACACGAAGGGGGGAATTGATATTGGGTAATGAGGAAATGACAGCGGCTTTGAATGACTATTTTGTGTTGGTCTTCATGGTGGAGGACACGTCTAACATGCCAAAGAGAGATGTTATGGACGCGTTGGGAGGTGAGGATCTTGATACCATAGCTATCACTAAAAAGGTAGTGCTGAGCAAACTTGTGGGCCTGAAGATGGACAAGACCCCAGGTCCTGATGGAATGCATCTCAGGGTACTGTAAGAAATGGCAGAAGTTATAGTAGAGGCTTTGGTGATAATTTACCAAAATTCTCTGGACTCTGGGCAGGTCCTGGCAGAATGGAAGATGGCAAATGCCACACCACTGTTCAAAAAAAGGATGTAGACAAAAGGCAGGTAACTACAGGCCAGTTAACTTAATATCTGTAGTTGGGAAAATGATTGAAGCTATCATTAAAGAAAAAAAAAGAGGGGCATCTGGAAAGAAATGGATCCATCAGGCAGACGCAGCATGGATTCAACAAAGGAAGGTCTTGTTTAACAAAGTTACTGGAGTTCTTTGAGGATATAATGAGTGCAGGGGATAGAGGGGGACAGATGGATGCATTTATAATTATATAAAGTGGAAAAGGGTGGCTAAAGTGAACGTAGGTCCCTTGGAGGATGAGAAGGGGGGAATTGATATTGGGTAATGAGGAAATGACAGAGACTTTGAATGACTATTTTGTGTTGGTCTTCACAGTGGAGGACACGTCTAACATACCTGGGGATACGTATTGACAATAAACTGGATTGGTTTAAGAACACTGAGGCTGTCTACAAGAAGGGTCAGAGCCGTCTCTATTTCCTGAGGAGACTGAGGTCCTTTAACATCTGCTGGACGATGCTGAGGATGTTCTACAAGTCTGTGGTGGCCAGTGTGATCATGTTTGCTGTTGTGTGCTGGGGCAGCAGGCTGAGGGTAGCAGACACCAACAGAATCAACAAACTCATTCGTAAGGCCAGTGATGTTGGGGGGATGGAACTGGACTCTCTCACGGTGGTGTCTGAAAAGAGGATGCTGTCCAAGTTGCATGCCATCTTGGACAATGTCTCCCATCCACTACATAATGTACTGGGTGGGCACAGGAGTACCTTCAGCCAGAGACTCATTCCACCGAGATGCAACACTGAGCGTCATAGGAAGTCATTCCTGCCTGTGGCCATCAAACTTTACAACTCCTCCCTTGGAGGGTCAGACAGCCTGAGCCAATAGGCTGGTACTGGACTTATTTCTTGGCATAATTTACATATTACTATTTAATTAATTATGGTTTCATTACTATTTAATTATTTATGGTGCAACTGTAATGAAAACCAATTTCCCCCAGGATTAATAAAGTATGACTATTTACTTGGATTTCCAGAAGGTGTTCGATAAGGTGCAGCATGAAAGACTTATCCATAAGATAAAGATGCATAGAGTTGGGGGTCATGTATTAGCGTGGATAGAGAATTGGTTAACTAATAAACGTGCGTGTTACTCTGGTTGGCAATTAGTGGTGAGCAGTGTGACACAAGGGTTGGTGCTGGGCCCACAACTGTTCGTGATATACATTAATGATCTGGAACAGGGGACCAAGTGTAGTGTGTCTTAGTTTGCTGATGACACTAAATTGAGTGGAAAAGAAAATGCAGAGAGTCTGCAGAAAGATATAGATAGGCTAAGTGAATGGGCAAGGATCTGGTAGATGGAATACAATGTTGGTAAATGCAAGGTCATCCACTTTGGAAGAGAAAATGAAAGAGCAGATTATTATTTTTTAATGGTAAAATGTTGCGGCATGCTGCTGTGCCAAGGGACTGGGGAGTGCTTGTGCAATAACTACACAAGGTTGGTTTGCAGGTGCAGCAGGCTATCAAGAAGGCAAACAGAAAGTTGGCCTTCATTGCTAGAGGGATTGAATTTAAGAGCAGGGAGGTTATGCTGCAACTGTACAGGGTGCTGGTGAGACCACACCTGGAGTACAGCATGCAGTTCTGTTCTCCTTACTTGAGGTAGGATATACTGACTTTGGAGGTGGTGCAGAGGAGGTTCACCAGGTTGACTCCAGAGATGAGGGGGCTAGACTATGAGGAGTGATTGACTTGCTGGGGACTGTACTCACTGGAATTCAGAAGAATGAGATACCTTATAGAAACATATAAAATTATGAAAGGGATTGATAAACTAGAGGCAAGAAAGTTGTTTCCACTGGTAAGTGAGAAGAGAACTAGGCGACATGGCCTCAAGATTCAGGGGAGTTGATTTAGGATGGAGATGAGGAGGAACTGCTTTTCCTAGAGAGTGGTAAATCCATGAATTCTCTGCCTAATGAAGCAGTGGAGGCTACCTCAGTAAATATATTCAAGACAGGGTTGGATAGATCTTTGCATAATAGGGGAATTAAGGGTTATGGGGAAAAGGCAGGTAGGTGGAGATGAGTCCATGGCCAGATCAGCCATGATCCTATTGAATGGCGGAGCAGGCTCGATGGGCCAGGTGGCCGACTCCTGCTCCTATTTCTTATGTTCTTATTTTCAATTCTTTTACCACCCACCTACATTCTGAGTGTGCAGAAGATAATTCTTTGCAGACAAGTAATTTACAAACCAGCACATCTTTGCAACAGAGTCATAGCACATTACAGCACAGAAACAAGCCCTTCGGCCCATTTAGTCTGTGCCATACTATTATTCTGCCTAGTTCCATTGACCCACACCTGGATCATGGCCCTCCATACACCTACCACCCTCTGAGTGAAGAATCCGCCCCCCCCCCACACTCCCCTGGAGCTTTTCTCCTTTCAACCCCTAACTCGTGACCTCTAGTTTCAGTCTCACCCAATCTCTCTGCAGAAAAAGCCTGCCTGCATTTACTCTATCTATACAACTCACAATTTTGAGTGCCTCTATCAAATCTCCCCTCAATCTCCTATGCTCCAGGGAATAAAATCCTAACCTATTCAATTTTTCCCTGTGGATTGTGGAAAGAAACTGGAGAATTTAGGAAAAAGCTAAGCAGTCACAGGGAGAATGTGCAAACCTCACACAGACATCACCAGAGGTCAAATTCAAATTTGGGGTTGGGGTGGTGGGGTGGTGGGGTGGGCACCAGAACTGTGAAGCAGCTGAAATATCCAGTGAGCCATGATGACTTTACTGATATCTTATTTCTGGCCAGCTCTAACTTTTCTCTCTTTATTAATCTTTTAGTCGTTTCTGCCTTTTTCTTATACAGTATTGTAAATAGTTTTCAGACCTGTACTGCCTTCACACAACCGTATAACTTATCTTTAAGTCAGATACAATTTAAACTTTGGTTAGGTAAACACAGACAGTGGGTCCTTCCCTTGTAGCCATTTCCTTCTTGGAATATTTCTGTTCTGTGTATCCTGAAAGATCTTATTTAACTATCTTCCAGTGCATCACAGATGCAACACAAAGCATCATAGGAAGTCATTCCTGCCTGTGGCCATCAAACTTTACAACTCCTCTCTTGGAGGATCAGACACCCTGAGCCAATAGGCTGGTCCTGGACTTATTTCCTGGCATAATTTACATATTACTATTGAACTATTTGTGGTTTTATTATTTTTTAATTATTTATGGTACAACTGTAACAAAAACCAATTTCCCCTGGGATCAATAAAGTATGACTATGAATGACTGGTCCTCTAACCTAATTTGCCACTTGATTTGTTTTCATGTCCTCACAATTGTCTTTACTTAAGTTTAAAATATCGTAGTCTATCCTCTTTCAGAGAGGCATTTCCTGGACCAAACTTCTCACTTGTCCTGCTTTTCTTTATGTGCCTTGTGAATTGGACCTTGTGAAGTTGTTGTAAACCGCTTTTTAATAACACTGTTTACACTGCAAGTACATGGTGGTATTTATGTCCTTTTACACATTTATTCCTTATCCGTACTTTTATCTTTTCCGTCTAATTCTTTATAATTGTTGAATGATATGCTACAAGTAGCAGTGTCTCAGTGACAACTAACAACAGATTCCTAATACATGTAAAGATATACTAAATACATGTAAATATATACCCTTGGTAACAGCTCCTTCTGTCCTGTCCATGTAACCAATTAACCTACTAACCCACATGCCTTGGAATGTGGGAGGAAGCTGGAGCACCCAGAGGAAACCTTCACGGACACAGGGAGAACAAACTCTTTCCAGACAATGGCAGGAATTGAACCCAGGTTGATGGCACCGTAATAGTGTCAAGCTAACCGCTACACTAGCGTACATATGCCCCCGTGTGTACTGAGGTATAATGGGAAAAGTTGGGGTTGCATGCCATCCACACAGATTATTTCATCACATCAGTGCAGGCAAGGGAAAAGCAATAATGGAATGCAGAATAAAGTGCAGTGCAGGTAGACAACATGTAATGGCACGATGAGTTAGATTCTGAGAACGAGGATCCATATTGTCCTAGCAGTGGGACCAAAGCTGTTCTTGAGCCTGGTGGTATGTGATTTCTATCTTTTCTTTATCTTCTGCACTCTGAGAGGGAGAGTAGAAGGAACGTCTGGGGTGGGAGTGCTCTCATTTTGCTGGCTGCTTCACTGAGAGCTGTAGACAGGGTCCATGGAGTGGAGGCTGGTTTTTGTATTGTTGGGAGTCATGTCCACTGCTCTGTATTCTTGTCTTTATTATAGAGAAGGTAAAAAAAAAAAGTTGATGTTTATTTGTCAGGTGTACATGCAGTGAAATGCGTCGTTTGTGTCAAGGTAAATCAGCGAGCATTGTGCTGGGCGGCCTGCAAGGGTCGCCATGCCTCTGAATGAACATAGCATTCCCACAGCTTACTAACCATAACTGTACCTCATTGGAATGTGGGAGGGAGCCCACACGGTCACAGAATATACAACCTCACAGGCAGCGGCAGGAATTGAGCTACAATTGGTGATTGCTTGTGCTGTGATAGTGCATCCTAAACGCAACACTACTATACTGCCCTCGACCTTTATTAAGGTTTGATCAGACCATTAATAGCAAATTGAGATAAGTAGACCTTTCTCAACAAAACTGCTGGTCTGGACACCCACTGGTTGCTGGTTTTAATGCCAAACACATTTCTACTGTATTCAACATGAGGTAATCATTAATATCAAGAACTAGACTGATTTAACTTCTTGAATTAGCTTGATAATTGTTTTGATAACTAAATCCAATTTTATAATCACGTCACCCCCTTGCACTCAGGCCCACCAAAACTGACCGATAATTTGGTCCTTGTGTGCTTTGTCTAGGCCTGCTCATGCCAAGCATTCCCGGGCTCTTCTTGTCCAGTGAGACGAATTCCACTGGTTCTTCCCAGCCTTTGGGAACATAGAGCAATACAGTACAGTCCAGGCCCTTCGTCCCACGATCTTGTGCTGACCTTTTGATCCACTCTAAGATCAATCTAATGTTTTCTTCCGCCATAGCCTCCCATTTTGCTTTCATCTTTGCACCAGTCCAAGAGCATCTTAAACGTCCCTAATGTATCTGTCTCTACCCCCACCCCTGGCAGCACGTTCCGCATACCCACCACTCTGGGTAAAAATACCTATGACCCTCCCCCTGTAATTTCCCCTAATTACCTTAAGATTATGCCCTCTCCATTTGGCATGGTCTCCCTGGTAAAAAGGTGCTGCTTGTTGACTCTCTCTATGCTTCTTATAATTTTATACACCGTTTGAGATCGATTTATTCAGGTAACATAGACTCAGGACCTCTTGTACGATAAGGACTCCTGATCGCGTAGTCTACCTTGTTATGATCTGCACTTTGTGTAGCTTTTACACTTTATTTTGAATGGTTATTGCTACACCATGTTCTACCTCAATGCACTGTATAACGATTTGATCAAATGAACAGAATAATCAGAATTAAGTTTATTATCATTGACATACGCAAGGCAAGCTTTTCACTGCATCTTGGTACATGTGGTAACAATCAATAGATCGCTGTTCCCAACATTTTTTATGCCATGGACCACTACCATTACTGAGGGGGCCATGGATCCCAGGCTGGGAACCCTGCAATAGACCAATATGTTTCCTCTGGGACCTTTTTGTTTGATAGTTTTTTTTTAAAACACAAAAAATGACTAATTTTGATGCAGTTGCCACGGTACCAGAAGTGTCATGTTACTCCTCTCCAACTTTTATTTAAACTCCCCGCCATCCGTCACTAACTTTGTCAGAAAGTGTTTGCAACTTTATCAATGCAGTGTAAATTGTTTTCTCTCCCAGTCTATTTTTGCACCAGTTTCCATCCCCTTAGGATTATTATTTTTAATAGATATACATCTGACAGTTCAAAAGTTCCATTCATTTGCCATGCAAAAACAAGAGTGAGTCCAGTCCACAGACCCGGGCACATAATCCATGCAACACCCTGGTTTGGAGGGTTGGCTCAGGAAAGTTTTATTCACCTTTCATTATTTCAGTAGCATTTGAGAGTCCTCGTTTTGTACTAAATGGTCAGTCAGGCTCACAGTATCAAATGAATCTAATTGGTCGTGTAGAACATCTTGAGATGTCAGAGACCGTTGTTCCTTGACAAATGGCCAGAGCTGACCTGGGGGTTTGAGGGTCCCTTCAATTGTTCACAGCACATACCAAAAGGCAACAGCATTAAGCAATTCAAAACACAATGCAAATGCAATTATGCAGCATGACACAATGGGAACTGGCTACGTAAACCAGTCACATTGCAAATGCATCCTTCCTTTCCAAGTACAAAAACTTTTAAATTGGCATGGTTATTTAACCCTTTCCATATAGCTCAGATTTACAGGAGTGACGTTTTCTAACTATCCCAACGGAGGGGTCAGCACTGGAAAGGGTGAACAGTTTCAAGCTCCTGTGTGTAAGCATCTCTGAAGATCTGTCCTGGGTCCATCACGTTCACACAATGAAGGGGGCATCCTGGTGGCTATATATTCATCTTGAGTTTGAGGAAATTAGGTACGTCACCAAAGAATCTAGCTAATTTCTACAGATGTTCTGTGGAGAGAATGCTAACTGGTTGCATTACCGTCTGGTACGAAGGGGCAATGGCACAGGACTGGAAAAAGCTGCAGAGGGTTTTAAACTCAGCCAGCCCCCTGCTGCAGCAAAACAACAAATATACTTGGTGGCCACTTTATTAGGTAGAGGAGGGGAAACCAATGTGGTCTTCCGCTGCTGCCATCCATTTAATTCAAAGATCGATGTGTTGTGCATTAGAAGTTGTAACGCGAGGCTATTCGAGTTACTGTATCTTTTGGTTAACTTGATTCAGTCTGGTGTGGGCACGTGGCCAAGTGGTTAAGGCACTGGACTAGCAACCTGAAGGTCGTGAGTTCGAGCCCCAGCCCCCTGAGGGAACGTGTTGTGTCCTTGAGCAAGGCACTTAATCACACATTGCTCTGCGACGATACCAGTGCCAAGCTGTATGGGTCCTAATGCCCTTCCCTTGGACAACATTGGTGTTGTGGAGAGGGGAGACTTGCAGCATGGGCAACTGCTGGTCTTCCATACAACCTTGCCCAGGCCCGTGCCCTGGAGAGTGAAGTCTTTCCAGGCACAGATCCATGGTCTCGCAAGACTAACGGATGCCTTTAATTTTAATTTGATCCAGTCTGGCCACTCTCCTCTGACCTCTCTCATTTCAAGGGGTCTTTGTCCACACAACTGCCACTCACCAGATTTTTTTTTTGCTTTTCATACCATTCTCTGTAAACTCCAGACTGTTGTGTGTGAAAATTCCCAGATGATCAGCAGTTTCTGAGATACTCAAACCACCCTGTCTGGCACCAACAATCATTCCACGGTCAAAGTCACTTAGATGACATTTCTCCCCCATTCTGATGTTTGGTCTGAACAACAACTAAACCTCTTGATCATGTCTGCATGCTTTTAGCTATTGAGTTGCTGCCTCATGAATGGCTGATTGGATATTTGCTTAAAGAGCAGGTCTAGAGGTGTACCTAGTAAAGTGGCCACTGAATGTATATCAGTGAAAACCCTGATTCTGATTCTAAGAATACAATGGTCCTATTGAACATAGCCCTTTGAGCAATAGTCTACTATCCAATTTAAAAAGTTCTTGGAACAATAAGTCTCATTGTTGGTTCACCTCCTGCTTGTGCAGTAATAGAGGCCACCAGATCATCTGATGGTCCAAGTGAAAGGAAGTTGGGACAAGATTTAACGTGCAATGGCAAAGGGTTAACAGAAGCTGAAGAACGGCGGCAGTATGCAACCTTGTGTTGTACCCGAGAAAATCAAAAGCACCGCAGATGCTGGAAATCTGAAATAAAAGCAGAAATGCTGGAAAGACTCAGCAGGTCAGGCTGCATCTGTGGGAGGAGTAGCAAAGGGAGTGGCACAGTAGTGTAGTGGTTGGATCAACAATTTACAATGCTCGCGATTAGGGTTCAACCCCACTGTTGCCTGCAAGGAGTTTGTACGTTCTCCCTCTGACTGTGTAGGTTTCCTCTAGGTGCTCTGGTCTCCTCCCACGTTCCAAAGACACATGGTTTAGGGTTAGTGAGCTGTGGGCGCTGGAAGCATCGCGATACTTACGGGCTGCCCCCAGCACATTCTCGGGCTGCATTGTTTATTGACGCAAACGATGCATTTCACCGTATATTTCAATGTTTTGATGTCCATGTGACAAATGAATCTAATGCTTTTATCTTGCTGTCTCTACAATTAACACTTCCGTTCAGAGACGGTCTGTTAGAACTAGGAGGGAGACTTGTGAAGCTGCAGAGAAGGTATGTGGAGCAATGACTATGCGATGAGCTGTATACAAGGTTATCTGGTCATTGAGTGAATGGGACTTGGGCACATGGCAAGAGAGATCCAAGGAAAATGGCCAAATCCCTTGTGTGCAGATTTAATCTTCGCTCTCTCCAATGTTGCCTGCCGGCACCAGACAGAAAATTCTGGAAAATCTCAGCAGGTCAGGAAACATCCGAGGAAAGATTTGTTTCAGGTCTGGGACTCTTCATCAGAATTGCCAAAAAGAGATTAAAAATTTAGTTTAGTTAGCATAGGAGATAGGGATAAGTGAGGAAGGAATTCTTCTGATAAGATGGAGTCATGTACTGGTTTATAGGCGATTATGATCAGATTGATCATAAGCCTGAAGATCAGAGCTTGAAGATTCGATCAGAGGTCTGGAAGTCATAGCTTAACGGCCGGAGCCTGGAGGGTCACTCCTGGAATAGAAGGACTGTCCGTGGGTGTGGGTAGGTTGGAGAGAAGCCAGGAGGGAGGAAAGGGATTTGTTTTGTTGCTGTTGTCTCCCATTTTGTTGTGTTCTGTGTTGTTCTGCTGAGCATTGTGGGTATGCTATGTTAGTGCTTGAATGTAAGACACCGGAATGTAACACAACACTTGCAGGCTGCCCCCAGCACACTCACAGCTGTGTTGGTTGTTAACGTGAACCATGCATATCACTGTATGTTTTTGATATACAGGTAATAAATAAATCTGAATCTGAGTGAGCCCTGATCTGAAAATGTGTCGGTTTCTTTTTCTCCAGAAGATTTCTGATTTTTTGATTTTATTTCTGATTTGGAGTCTGCAGGTGCTTTGTTTGGATTTTTCATGCCCTCGCTGGAACTTGGTGTGGAGCATAGCAACCATGATGTCAGCCGTGTCTGGGGTAATATCACTGACACCTCTAAGTCAGAGGTCATAAGGGACATCAAAGTTAAGCATAGGAATCAAACTGATAATCCAGCAAGGCATTCATGGAGGTGTAATTTTCTAGATTAAACTTCTAGCAATTACCATCTTGATTCTTCAGGGTCTGAGAGAGGAAAAAGTCCAATGGCATTATTCCCAAGAAGAGCATGGCACTGTCCTGCCAAGCATTTATCTACCAGTCGTCATCTCAAGGAGACTGCCTGTTCAGTATCACTTCACTGTTTTTAGGAGTTATTCCACAGAATTTAACTGTTGCATTTGATTGTGTTATAGGAAGTATTTCAACTGATTTATTTCCACGAGGCAAGAATGCAACAAACTGCTGCTTCACAGGAACAAAGTTTGCAATAATCTGCATTTCTTTTCCACCCATTCACCTTATACGTCTCAGCAAAGTGAACTCCGCTTGAATGAAATGGCATTCAGCGGTTGTGCCACCATCTGGGTGACAATGCTACATCTTCATGGAATGCATTTAACAACATTTTATTGAAGGAACTGCAAAGTGCCATTGAATCACAGCATTAAACTAGACTTTCAGATCACCAAATATTACCCCTTTTCGTGTAGCTGCTTCTATTCTGACACACATTCCCATCCTCTTCCCAAACCCAGCTACTCACCCATACACCATGAGCAATTTCTAGTGAGCAGTTAACCCATCAACCTACACGTCTTTGGGATGTGGGATAAAGCCAGCCTACCCAAAGGAAACCCATTCAGAAACTGGAGGAACTTCACACTGGAGAACAGGGTTCAACCCAGGTCACTTCAGATGGGTCACTGTGCCACAACCAAGATCTGACCGCTACCTGACCCAGGTATAATTTCCAGCATACATGATGATCAGAATCAGATTTAATATCACAGGCATATGTTGTGAAATTTGATAACTTAGTGGCAGCAGTACAATGCAATACATGATAATATAGAAAATAGATAGATAGACATACTTTATTGATCCCGGGGGAAATTGGGTTTTGTTACAGATGCACCAACCAAGAATAGAGTATAAATATAGCAATATAAAACCACAAATAATTAAATAATAATGTGTAAATTATGCCAGGAAATAAGTCCAGGACCAGCCTATTGGCTCAGGGTGTCTGACCCTTCAAGGGAGGAGCTGTAAAGTTTGATGGCCACAGGCAGGAATGACTTCCTTTGACGCTCTGTGTTGCATCTCGGTGGAATGAGTCTCTGGCTGAATGTACTCCTGTGCCCAACATGTAGTGGATGGGAGACATTGTCCAAGATGGCATGCAACTTGGACAGCATCCTCTTTTCAGACACCACCGTCAGAGAGTCCAGTTCCATCCCCACAACATCACTGGCCTTACAAATGAGTTTGAGTGAGAATGAAATGCCTGAATTACAGTAATTTATACATAATAGTCAAGCTAAAATAACTAGTGCAAAATCAGAAATGAATTTTTTAAGTAGTGAGGTATTGTTCATGGGTTTAGTATGCATTTAGAAATCAGATGGCAGAGTGGAAGAAGCTGTTCCTGAATCGCTGAGTGTGTGCCTTCAGGCTCCCATACCTCCTACCTGATGGTAACAATGAGAAGAGGGCATGTTGCTGGGGGCCCTTAATAATGGATGCTAACTTCCTAAGGCACTGCTCCTTGATGAAGTTTGCCTGGAATGTTCCTCAATTGTATACAACTCCAAAACTACCAGCCCAGATTTTCCATTCACTTCAATATGGAATTAGTAATGAACAATGAGGGAAGAGATTTAAATGATTTGACTTAACCTGCAGGACAAACAATTGCAGGGTTAATCTGCAAAGACGTGAGAAATTCCTTGTTCATTATTGATCTTCACTGTGATGGCTGGATACTCTCTCAATGACATTATCTTACTATTGTAACAAGTTGTTAAAATATCTTGTCAACTAGTAATAAAGTGTGGCGACAATTGCGGGCTGCCCCCATCGTAGCCTCAGGAGTGTTGGTTGTTAACGCAAATGACGCATTTCACGGCATGTTTTGATGTACATGTGCCAAATAAACTCAAATCTAAATAATATTTTCCATATAATATCTTCACAAGAGATATTCACAGAGAAGTAAGGTGTCTCACTAGAAAACTTTGCAAAACTTTGAAAGACCTATTCCAAAACAACACAAGCTCTCACTCATTGTTCATCTCTTGTCGCCAGTACCGCTCTCCAACTGAGTGTTTACTTTTAAAGTCATTGAGTCAATTGTGTGGAAAAATTAAAATGAACATTTTTGAATATTAACTTATGAAGCAACACTTGCAAACAACAGAGTCAAACTTTGCTTGCATTAAAGTCTGGTTAACACTGGTTTGTTCCTCTCCTGACCATTGCCAAGACAACAGGATAAGTTTTTAATCCACCAGTGTATTAAATATTTGGTTCACCTTTTGTTAACCTTCTACTGAATTCTGCAGGAAAACAACACTGCCATACTAGCCACAAAGAAATATTTTTCAAAATGTCATTTCGGTATTGACAATGCCCCCCCACCCACCCAGTCTCTAGTATATGGCAGGTTTCACGTATGAGTCAGTTTTTCCAACACTGGACATTTTGCTCCATCTCCTCTTACCAGTGCTGGCAGAGAGGGAACAGATATTTGACCCAGATTGTATAACTTCTAGGAAACAGCAGACAAAAGGGATTTTTTCCCTTCTCTCTAATCGAGTCAGAATTAAATAAAATATTTTTATTATTCTTTTAGTTCCTGGGAGAGTTTCATATTTTTTCCGTTTTTAAAAAAAGACCACAAGATTGAAGCAACATATTTCTAACTATTCTAACCATTTCCATATTTTTCCCTGTAGACAAAGCACAGCAAGATTCAAAGTATATGGGATCATTTATAGGGTGACTGCAAGAAAAGAATGCAACTATTTTCCCCCAGCATTAATATATAATGATATTACTTTACTAACAATTTAAAAGAGGCTTCAACCCATTTAAGTTAATTAGGTAAACACTTTCATTAATACTGTCGCTGCAAGAATGAAGTCACCGGAGAAAAGGACCGGTAGCTATGAAGCAGCACTTTTATTTGACAAACAAAATACAGCAGGCATTATATGGAGAGGCTTTTGGTCAAAGGGTCTGCCTATGCCCAGCACTACACACATTTCATGTGCTAAAAATCAAATTAATTCAGGACAATTCATACAAAGCCAGATTTACCGTCTTCCCACCATCACACCCAGAGCAAGTGTTCATTGTTGTTGCATCCATGCAATGGAATGTTGATTGCTGTCATGCACATGCCAACAATCAGCAAAGTGCCTGTTTCTTGGTCTGTGAACCTATTGTTCAGAGCTGCATTAAAATCAAATCCACAATCCATATTCAGATCTGAAGACTGGCAGCTGAAGTTATCCGCTAAATGTGCTAAACCCAAAAATCACTCTAATAAATCAGATGACCAGGGGAATGTAGTAGGAATGGATTAAGCATTAGTTAGCACATGCACAATATTTTTAGAATACTAAATCTTCAGAAAGTGATTAATGTTGGATCCTGGTGGTTTTGCAATCTAGAGGTTCTTTGTCAATCAAGAATGAAGCAAAAAACATGTTACTTGCGGCCTTTTTATTAAGTGATACGGAAACCAAAAATGAACAAAGAGCAGAGCACAAAGACTCTTACAAAAACTAGCTGACTGTAAAAAAAAAAGCAACATTCCAGTGATACCAATTAGTCTATAAAATAGTGATATGACACTTGCTCCGGAAAAGCCAAGAAATATCAATAAAAAATACAGAAGCAGCCATACTACAATTAGTGGAAAATACTCTGAACAATTACATGTATATCGGTGATATCTATTAAGCAGATATAGCCATTTTCAATCTCTCATTGCTATGGTTGAAAGCTCCCACCAGCTTCAAAAGGGCAGCAATCATACCAGTGCCCAAGAGCAAGGTAAGCTGCCTTAACGTCTATCATCTGGTAGCACTCACAGCTACGGTGATGAAGTACTTTGAAAGGTTGGTTATGACTAGAATCAACTCCTTGCTAAGCAAGGATCTGGACCCACTGCAATTCGTTAGGTCTAGAGCAGATGCGATCTTGTTGGCTCTTCATGTGGCCCTAGATCACCTGTGCAATACTAATACTATGCCAGGTTGCTGTTTATTGACTACAGCCCAGCGTTTAACACAGTTCTGATCAAAAAGTGCCAGAACCTGGACCTCTGTACTTCCCTCTGCAACTGGATTCTTGACTATCTTACTGGAAGACCACAGTCTGTGTGGATTAGAAATAACATCTCCAGCTCACTGATAATCAATACAGGCACACTTTAAGGAAGTGTGCTTAGCCCACTGCTCTACTCACTCTGCACCCATGACTGTGTGACTAGGCACAGCCATCTACACCGTAAATTTGCTGACAATGCAAGTATTGTTGGCAGAATTTCGTCACAAGACAACACATAGGAGCAAGATAGATCAGCTGGTTGAGTGGTTTCACAGCAACAACCTTGCACTTAGCATCAGGAAAACCAAAGAATTGATTGTGGACTTCAGAAAAGGTAAGACAAGGGAAAACACACCACTCCTCAAAGCATCAAAAGTGGAAAGGATGAGCAATTTTAAGTTCTTGGGTGTCAACATCTCTGAGGATTTATCCTGGAACCAACATATCGATGCAGTTCCCAAAGAAGGCACAACAGCAGCTTTATTTCATCAGAAGTTTGATGAGATTTGGTATGTCACCAAATACACTTGCAAATTTCTACAGATGTATGATGGAGAGCATTCCAACTGGCTGCATCACTGTCTGGCATGGTGTGGTAGGGGAGGGTTAGTGCACTGAATCGAAATAAGCTGCAGATAGTTTAATAGTTCCATTTACTATCAGAGAGATGTATTCAATATACAACTTGAAACGCAGTAAGCTCCATCGTGGGTACCAGCTTCCTCAGCATCCAGGATATTTTTAATTAGCAATAGCTCAATAAGGCAGCATCCAGCGTTAAGGACCCCATCACCCAAGACATGCTCTCATCTCATCGCTACAAGCAAGGTATAAGAGCCTGAAAGTGCACACTCAATAATTCAGGAATAGCTTCTTCCCCTCTGCTATCAGATTTCTGAATGGACATTGGACCCATGAACACCATCTCTCTACTTTAAAAAAAAACATTTTTGCACTACTTATTTAATTTAGCCTTTTTAGTATACAGTGCTTCTAACAAGTATTCCCCCCCCCAGAAGTTTTCATGTTTTATTGTTTTACAACATTAAATCACAGTTGATTTAATTTGACTTTTTGACACTGATCAACAGAATAGACTCTTCCATATCAAAGTGAAAACAAATTTCTACAATTTCATCTAAATTCATTACAATTATGAGGCACAAAATAATTGATTGTATAATTACTCACCCTCTTCAAGTCAGTATTTCATAGATGCATCTTTGGCAGCAATTACAGCCTTGAGTCTGTGTGGATGGGTCTCTATCAGCTTTGCACATCTGGACACTGCAAGTTTTCCTCATTCTTTAGGAAGCTGCTCAAGCTCTGTCAGATTGCATGGGGAACATGAGTGAACAGCTCTTTTCAAGTCCAGGCACAAATTCTCAATTGGATTGAGGTCTGGACTCTGACTTGGCCACTCCAGGACATTAACTTTGTTGTTTTTAAGCTATTTCTGTGTAGCTTTGGCTTCATGCTTGTGGTTATTGTCTTGCTGGGAACAAATCTTATCCCAAATCACAGTTCACTTGCAGACTGCACCAGGATTTCCCTGTATTTTGCTGCATTCATTTTACCTCTTGCCTTCACAAGCCTTCCAGGGCCTGCTGTAGTGAAGCATCCCCACAGCATAATGCAGCCTTCACCATGCTTCATGGTAGGGATCGTATGATTTGACGATGTGTGGTGTTTGGCTTACACCAAATATAGCATTTAGTCTGATAGCCAAAATGCTCAATTTTGGTTTCATCAGAATTTTGGACCTCCTTCCAGCTGACTTCAGAGTCTCTCACATGGCTTCTGGAAAACTCTAACCAACATGTCATGTGAGTTTTTTTTTCCCCAACAGTGGCCTTCTCTTTGCCACTCTCCCATAAAGCTGCAACTGGTGAAGCACCCGAACAACAGTTGCTGCATATGCATTCTCTCCCATCTCAGTTACTGAAGCTTGTAACTCCTCCAGAGTTTTCAAAGGTCTCTTGGTGGCCTCCCTCACTAGTCCCTTTCTTGCATGGTCACTCAGTTTTTGAGGACAGCCTGCTCTAGGCAGATTTACAGCTGTGCCATATTCTTTCCATTTCTTGATGATTGACTTAACTGAACTCCAGGGGATGTTCAATGACTTGGAAATTTTCTTATATCCATCTCCTGACTTGCAGTTTTCAATAACCTTTTTGCAGAGTTACTTAGAGTGTTCTTTTGTCTTCATGGTGTATCTTTCATCAGGATACTGACACAACAGCAGTTGGATCTTCCAGCTATAGATATATTTTTACTACAACCAATTGAAACACCTTGACTGCACACAGGTGATCCCCATTTAACTAATTATGAGACTTCTAAAACCAATTAGCTGCACTGGTAATGACTTTGTGTGTCATATTAAAAGGGTTGAATACTTATGCAATCAATTATTTTGTGTTTTATATTTGTAATTAATTTAGATCACTTTGTAGAGCTCTGTTTTCAGTTTGACACAAAAGAGTCGTTTTCTGTTGATCAGTGTCAAAAAAAAAGCCTAATTAAATCCACTGTGATTCAATGCTGTAAAACAATAAAACATGAAAATTTCCAAGTGGGGTGAATACCTTTTATAGGCACTGTATATATATTCTTCCTTCTTAAATTTACAGTTTTTATATTATATATTGCAATCTACTGCTGCTGCAAAACAACAAATTTCATGAGAAATGCCAATGATATTAGACCTAATTCTGATTGTGATTCTAAGTAAGTTCTTCTTGCTTGCTTATCCTGTGATATTATATCTGGACTAATAAACTTTTTTTGAATAACCCAGACAGATACACCTCCCTGATATGGGTTTTCCGCCGTGCACATTCCTTGTGAATGCGGAGCAATGTATATCAGCCGGAAAGGGCGCATAGCGGAAACCCACATCAAGGAGTACGAGGAGGTGCATCCGCTTGGGTTACCCAGAGAAATCGGTGTTAACAGAGCATTGCATTCACTATGGCTGTAGGATCGGCTTCGACAGTGCAAAACTACTGTACCGCTCCAAATGCTTTTTTGACTGCCTGGTGAAGAAAGGCATTGAAATGAAACTAGTGAAAAAGAGTTTTAACAAAAACAAAAATCTCACCCCAAGTAAGAACTGGAATTTGATTATAAATAAGGTGGGACAACGGAAACCTGATTGGACGAGGACTAATCAATCGGGGGGACAGACAATGGGGGTACATATACATCCAGACTGGACATGCCCAGGCATCATCCCTGATGAATACGGCAGAGCTTCTCATGGAAAATTCAATTAAAATTGATACCTGTGCCCAGCTGGAAGCCGAAGAAGAATTTATTTGTAATATATACTGGGAAAGTACTAGATTTTTTTTATACCTAGACCGTTATTATGGATTGTCCTATCTGTAATAATGGATCGGTTGTAGTATAATTTATAGGACTCTGACTCTAAAACCAGATCAGGCTAGTATTTATATTATACAATATTATATAATGTATTTGTATTTATTATTACTTATTTATTTACAGAGCACTTTTCATACAAATGATGTAGTTCAATGTGCTTTACAATGGGATAAAGTGCAAACAAAAATAAATGACAAAATTATGTGAGTTAAAAGCAAGGTTAAATAAATAGGTTTTGAGCTAGTGTTTTAAAGTGTCTTCAGAGCCTGCGTCCCTTATAGCCTTAGGTATTAAATTCCACAGTTTAGGAGCTTAGTTCAAAAAAGCTGACCTGCCAAATTTCTACTGAGGGAGCTTGCTTAAAGTTAAATTTAAGAGACCGATGGAAGAAGACATAGGTTCTCGAACAGGATTATAAAACAAAAGTGATTCTGTGATTAACTCCAGTTCCAGACCATTGAGAGCTTTAAAAACAAGTAAGAGAACTTTATGATCAATTCGAAAAGATCCAGGAAGCCAACGCAGAGTAGCTAGTACTGGAGTGATATGTTTCCTCACCCTGGTTTTGGTTAAAAGTCTAGCTGTGTCGTTATGAATGAGTTGAAGTTTGTAAATTGCTTTGGAAGGCCAGTAAAAAGAGCATTGTGTTGTGTATTTAATATTTCGGTAATATTTGAGTAATATTGTAAATATACTGTTTGATTAAGCATTCTTTGTTGTTTACAAAATTAATTATGGGTTATATATAAAAGTACGTAAATGGCAATGTGCCACCACATCATATATGCATACCTCACTAAAGTAAGCAAAGCAAGCATGTTCTCCTGGGCTCCTGTTTTTTTTAAATTAATTTCTGGAGTTACAAAAGTAACAGTAGTGATGAGTAACTTTTACAATGAACCTGACATGCCTGCCTACCTGTTAAAGTGCTGCGAAACGTTTGAATTTTTAAAAAAGCGCAGCACATTTTTTTCTCCATAAGGTAAGAAATAAAGATGTTTGAGTTAAAGAAAAGCACAGCACCCTTTTTCTTTGCAAGGGGAGAAAGATGGTTGAGTTAAAAAAAGCTAGAAAATAGATGAAATTCATGGGTTCATAAACAGTGAGTATTGGGTGATATTAATATAAATATTAAAAAATGTTAAAGTGGCTGGCTACATTGCAAAGGTTGGAGTTCAATTGCAGAAGAGGTAACTGGTTGATGTATACTGAACAAATTGAACAGTATTTTAAAGCAAATGAATTAGCCAATGAAAAGCAAGTGCCAGTTTTACTGCATGTGATGGGTATAAAAAACACACAGTTTGCTCAGACGTTTAACTGCTCCAATCAAACCAGCCGAAATGACCATTGCAGATAACAGGAAAATAATGCAGGAACACTTAGAATGGAAACCATTGTTGATTGCAGAACATTTCAGTTTTCATAAGTGGAAAACTTTTGGTTTACGATGGCGTTACTGAAGTTGGATGACAGCTTACTGGTAGTTCGAAAGGCAAGAAATATGACTAAAATCATCATTAATAAATTGTCGTTAACTATCACAACAACAATGAAGAGGCGAGCAAAGTTGAAGCTGACTTGAGGGATGAGCCGTGCTGGCTTATTGCAAAGTTGGGGCATAACTGAACTGATGAACTGAGACTGAGGTTTTAGGTCTACTCGAGCTGCTCCAGGGATTTGGATCTAAGGACTCAATTTGGTTTGGAATGCTGTTGCTCGATTCTATTGTTTTCATCATTTGTTTTTTTTTTCCTCTTTCTCTGCGCACTGGGTGTTGGGTCTTTTTGAAATTGGGTTCTTTTGGATTTCTTGCTTTGTGGCTGCCTGTAAGCAGGCAAATCTCAAGGTTGTATAATTTATACATACTTTGATAATAAATGTAATATGAATCCTTTGGAATCAAAAGGAAGGGGAGTCCATTTCAGCTTATGTGGCTGAATTGAAGTGATTGTCCAAGTATTTTCAGGTCAGTGATAGGCTTAATAATGTACTGAGCAATTGCTTTTATTGTGGAATCTTACAAGGAAGTATTCAAAAACAGCTCCTAACTGAAGTACAGATCACATTTAAAACAGCAGTTGAAATTGTTGTATCAATGGAAACCACAGACCAAAATGCAATTGGGTTGCAGTCAGGAATGAAGGTGAGCATGAACAAAGTTGCAACATCTAAGCAGAAGCCTGTCTGGCCAAACATTCTATTACAGCTACAGAAAGGGTGGGTAATGTAGCAGGATCCTCTTTTGAGTTAGTATGGGTGGAAGTCAGGAACAGGAAGGGAGCAGTTACACTATTTGGAGTATTCTATAGGCCCCCTGGTAGCAGCAGAGATACCGAGGAGCAGATTGGGAGGCAGATTTTGGAAAGGTGCAAAAATAATAGGGTTGTTATCATGGGTGACTTTAACTTCCCTAATATTGATTGGCACCTGATTAGTTCCAAGGGTTTAGATGGGGCAGAGTTTGTTAAATGTGTCCAGGATGGATTCCTGTCACAGTATGTTGACAGGCCAACTAGGGGAAGTGCCATACTAGATCTAGTATTAGGTAATGAACCGGGTCAGGTCACAGATCTGTCAGTGGGTGAGCATCTGGGGAACAGTGATCACTGCTCTCTGGCTTTTAGCATTATCATGAAAAAGGATAGAATCAGAGAGAACAGGAAATTTTTTAATTGGGGAAGGGCAAATTATAAGGCTATAAGGCTAGAACTTGCGGGTGTGAATTGGGAAGATGTTTTTGCAGGGAAATGTACTATGGACATGCGGTCGATGTTTAGAGATCTCTTGCAGGATGTTAGGGATAAATTTGTCCCGGTGAGGAAGATAAAGAATGGTAGGGTGAAGGAACCATGGGTGACAAGTGAGGTGGAGAATCTAGTCAGGTGGAAGAAGGCAGCATACATGAGGTTTAGGAAGCAAGGATCAGGTGGGTCTATTGAGGAATATAAGGTAGCAAGAAAGGAACTTAAGAAGGGGCTGAGAAGAGCAAGAAGGGGGCATGAGAAGGCCTTGGCGAGTAGGGTAAAGGAAAACCCCAAGGCATTCTTCAATTATGTGAAGAACAGAAGGATGACTGGAGTGAAGGTAAGACTGATTAGAGATAAAGGTGGGAAGATGTGCCTGGAGGCTGTGGAAGTGAGCGAGGTCCTCTATAAATACTTCTCTTCAGTATTCACCAATGAGAGGGAACTTGATGATGGTGAGGACAATATGAGTGTGGTTGATGTTCTGGAACATGTTGATATTAAGGGAGAGGTGTTGGAGTTGTTAAAATACATTAGGACGGATAAGTCCCCGGGGCCTGACGGATATTCCCCAGACTGCTCCACAAGGCGAGGGAAGAGATTGCTGAGCCTCTGGCTAGGACCTTTATGTCCTCGTTGTCTACCGGAGGATTGGAGGGAGGCAAATGTTGTCCCCTTGTTCAAAAAAGGTAGTAGGGATAGTCTGGGTAATTATAGACCAGTGAGCCTCACGTCTGTGGTGGGAAAGCTGTTGGAAAAGATTCTTAGAGATAGGATCTATGGGCATTTAGAGAATCATGGTCTGATCAGGGACAGTCAGCATGGCTTTGTGAAGGGCAGATTGTGTCCAACAAGCCTGATAGAGTTTTTTGAGGAGGTGACCAGGCATATAGATGAGAGTAGTGCAGTGGATGTGATCTATATGGATTTTAGTAAAGCATTTGACAGGGTTCCACATGGTGGGCTTATTCAGAAAGTCAGAAGGCATGGGATCCAGGGAACTTCGGCCAGGTGGATTCAGAATTGGCTTGCCTGCAGAAGGCAGAGGGTCGTGGTGGAGAGAGTACATTTGGATTGGAGGGTTGTGACTAGTGGTATCCCACAAGGATCGATTCTGGGACCTCTACTTTTCGTGATTTTTATTAACGACCTGGATGTGGGGGTAGAAGGGTGGGTTGGCAAGTTTGCAGACGACACAAGGGTTGGTGGTGTTGTAGATAGTGTAGAGGATTATCAAAGATTGCAGAGAGATATTGATAGGTTGCAGAAGTGGGCTGAGAAGTGGCAGATGGAGTTCAACCCGGAGAAGTGTGAGGTGGTACACTTTGGAAGGACAAACTCCAAGGCCGAGTATAAAGTAAATGGCAGGATACTTGGTAGTGTAGAAGAGCAGAGGGATCTGGGGGTACATGTCCACAGATCCCTGAAAGTTGCCTCACAAGTAGATAGGGTAGTTAAGAAAGCTTATGGGGTGTTAGCTTTCATAAGTCGAGGGATAGAGTTTAAGAGTTGTGAGGTAATGATGCAGCTCTATAAAACTGTGTTTCGGCCACACTTGGAGTACTATGTCCAGTTCTGGTCACCTCACTATAGGAAGGATATGGAAACATTGGAAAAGGTACAGAGGAGATTTACCAGGATGCTGCCTGGTTTAGAGAGTATGGATTATGATCATACTCTCTAAACCATGCAGGACGGGGAACTTCTTTACTCAGAGAGTGGTAGCTGTGTGGAATGAGCTTCCAGCAGAAGTGGTTGAGGCAGGTTCGATGTGGTCGTTTAAAGTTAAATTGGACAGCTATATGGACAGGAAAGGAATGGAGGGTTACGGGCTGAGTGCAGGTCAGTGGGACTAGATAAGAGTTTGGCACGGACTAGAAGGGCCGAGATGGCCTGTTTCCTTCCTGTAATTGTTATATGGTTATATGGTTATATGATCAGAGATTAAGGGAGCTAGGGCTTTACTCTTTGGAGAGAAGGAGGATGAGAGGAGACATGATAGAGGTATACAAGATATTAAGAGGAATAGATAGAGTGGATAGCCAGCGCCTCTTCTCCAGGGCACCACTGCTCAATACAAGAGGACATGGCTTTAAGGTAAGTAGTGGGAAGTTCAAGGGGGATATTAGAGGAAAGTTTTTTACTCAGAGAGTGGTTGGTGCGTGGAATACACTGCCTGAGTCAGTGGTGGAGGCAGATACACTAGTAAAGTTTAAGAGACTACTAGACAGGTATATGAAGGAATTTAAGGTGGGGTGTTTATGGGAAGCAGGGTTTGAGGGTCAGCACAACAATGTGGGCCAAAGGGCCTGTACTGTGCTGTACCATTCTATGTTGTTGTGCCATTGTGGCAGGGGCTGACATACACCAGACCAAAACAGATTTAAAGGCGAAAGTTGAAGAAATTACAACAAAGTAGTACACATCCAAAGGGCATGTCGGGCAGACAAAATAAATGCACTGCACAGGGAAGGAAAAAATTATAAAAGTCAAGTGGCAGTTTCAAAAAGACAACTAATCTACATGCTGTTGATAAAAAATTTAATAATGAAGAGAGTGACACATGAATGGGTGGCCTTGAGATTTACTATGTGAAAATTAACCAGAGACAAGCAATATGCTCTACACCAGAAGTGAACTGCAAATTAATTAAGGTGGAATTGGACACTGACTCAACTGTTTCATTCACTCCACAAAATGAGTTTGAACAGCACTTCAGAGAAACTGAACTGAAGCCTGCAGCTATCTAACTAATGCAAATAACTCCCGTGGGAATGACATTCGTAACAGTGAGACACAACAACCAAGAAGTCACATTGAGCTTGTATGTAGTAAAAACAGGAGGGCCAGCATAGTGGGGTTGTGATTGGCTGAGGGTTTGAGACAACTACAATCTGATTGGAGATTCATGCACCATCTGCATGCCACAATAGAGTCAATTGAAAATGAATTAAGAAAGGTACCAGATGATGCCATAACAGGGCTCAAGAATGGCATTGGAAAACTCAAACATATCAAGTGTAAAATAGTGTTAAATGAAAATCCACATCCAAGTTTTACAAAGCCTATCTGGTTCCTTATATGATCTGTGATAAAGTAGCTGGTGATCTAGAGCACATGGAGACTAAAGGAATTCTTTCCAAGGCTGAGTGGAGCCCATGGGCAATGCTAATATCCCCAGTAGCTAAGAAGAATGGGTCTGTCAGGGATATGTGGAGATTTTAAGGTTACTATCAACCCAGTACTGAAAGCAGATCAATGCTCTTTGCCCAGAATGCAGCATATTTTTCAAACACTTCAGTAAAGTGGACTTAGTTGAGGTCTACATGTAGATGAAGATGTAAGATGAATCCAAAGTGTTTCTCACCATAAGCAGTCACAAAGGACTTTATCACTATAATAAGCCTGTTTTTGGTGTAGCATCTGCACCTTCCCCCATGGCAGAAATCTATGGACCAGGTGCTGCAAGGCTGCCCAGGCACTTGGTGTTACCTGGGTGACATCATTGTTACTGGTGAAGATGACAAGGAACATCTCCAGTGTTAGAAAGATGAGAAGATTATGGGATCAGAGCACAATGCAACAAATGTGCATTTTTTAAACCAAGTATCACATACCGTGGTCATACCACTGATGCCCAAGAATTACACAATTACAATTCAAGCAGTGGAGGATGCCCCAAGGCCCAAAGATGTGTCCCAGTTGTGGACCTTTTTAGGATGTGTCAATTACTCTGGCAGGTTCCAGTCAAACTTGGCAACTGTGCTCCATTTCTTGAACTCATTACCACAGAAAGGGAATTAATGGCAATTGCAGAGCAGTGTGACATGGCTTTCCAAAAGACAAAGTAAATGGTGACGTCAGACACTGTACTCACACATTATGATTCTTATGATTCAGTGAGGCTTGCATGCAACAACTGGTATGCGGTAAGTTCAGTCATGACACTTTATGAGTCATTGAAGTGAACGCCCCATTTCCTCTGCATTGCGTTGCTTTACTGCTGCAGAGAAAAATTACTCGCAGATTGACAGTGAAGCCTTAAGTCTGGTTAGGTGTGTAAGGTGTTTCAACCAGTACTTGTATGGGAGAGAGTTCACCCCCTTTAATGATCATCAGCCACTAGTGTCCATTTTCAAACTAGAGAAGGGTGTTCTATTAACAGTGGCAGCGTGAGTACAGTGATGATCCCTGTTTCTTCTGGGACACTTTTACAAAATCAAATTCAAGAGGACAACTAATCATGGAAATGCTGATGGATTGCCCCTTCTACTCTTGGAAAAGAAACTACCTGAAATTTTTTTTAAAAAGGACATTTCTCTGGACTTATTCTTCCTAATGCAAATGTAAAGTCTCCATAATACTCAGAGATAATCCAAAGGGAAACCGGAAAAGACCCCTGTCTCAGGTCTACATGGTGACCCAAAAATGGCTGGAATATGCAGCAGAAATTCCAGCTCCCCCATTTTATCAATGCTGGGATGAATCTGCCCTTGACAGAGTTGTACTATCCAAGCTGAGAGCTAAAGTATTGGAGGAGCTACATGCTGGACATCAATGTGTGGTCAAAATTAAAGCACTGGCTCGCAACTTTATCTGGTGGACTGGGATGGATCAGTAGGTTGAGCAGCTTGCCATGTGCTGTTTAGGATGCCAACACATCCGGAAGACGCCAAAAGCAGTGCCTCTCCATCCCTGAGAACGGCCTGCAGTGCCCTGGCCAAGGACTCATGTGGATTTTGCAGGACCGTTCATGGGCAAAATTTCTTTGTAGTAGCGGATACAGCTACAAAGTGACCAGAAGTGTTCCCAATGGCCTCCACCACAGCTTCGCACATTGTTGATGTGTTGAGAAGCCTCTTCCAAAGGACTGGTGTGCGTGACAAGGGTCTACAGTTTGATTAAGAACAATTTCAGTTCTTCCAGAAAATGAATGGAATAAAACATACTACATCTGTTCTGTACCACCGAGCTACAAACCGCTAGGCAGAAAGATTTGTCCAGAGTCTATGGAATGCACTGCAGAACACACTACACTAACACTGCATCAGAAGCTCCCCAATTTCCTCCTTGCATATTGCAATGCAGCACACTCCACAACCAGCAACTCACCAACTATGCTGTTTCTGGGTTGTCCCTTGTGCTCCTGCTTGGATTTCCTCAAACTGCATCTCAGAAGGGCTCTTCAAACAAGGAAGCTTGATGTTTCACCCTGGAAAGCAGTCCTGGTGAGGGTCTACCGACACGATCAAAAGAGGGTATTTGGATAGATGAAGGACAGAACTAGGCCACAGTGGAGATTGCATCTGATGTCATCTGGAGACACCGCAGTTGAAGACAGTAGTCAATTTTTAGAGAAGAAATGTGTTCAGAAACGTTAGAATCATTTCCTGCAGTGCCAGAGTCAACTCCTACAACCACCACAGAGGAGCCTCCAAAACCTGAGATTGTCTCACAGTCATAAGTCTCACCTGTCAAACAGAGTGATCCCCTCCATCAGGAAAAACGTTATTCCCACAAGAGTAAGAAATCCTCCACAACAATTAAATCTTTAGAATGGGATATTTTAAAATTTACTATGCTGTGGATGTCTATATAGTAGTTGTATTAAGAAGTATATACTGTGTGTAGTTCATAGCTAAGCAGGGAGGAGTTTTGTGTATTTAATACTTCAGTAGTATTTGAGTAATAATGTAAATATATTGTTTGATTAAGCATTCTTTGTTGTGTAAATATTTCATTTTGGGTTAAACGTAAAAGTAAGTGAATGGCGTACGTCGTTATGTCAACATATCGTATGTGTGCGCCTCACTATAAAAAACAAAGCGTACATGTTCTGCCAGCCTCCCGTGTTTTTCTTTCGATTAGTTTCTGGAGTTACAAAATATAACAGATTGCAGTAATGCATTCTATTCAATATAAATATCAGGTTGCCGGAGAGGAGTAGTAGCATAAAGATGTATGTGACAGTCCTTAGCAACAGCCAAACACTGCCTGCAGTGTGAATTAGTAGTGTTTCTGATGACTGAACTGTAGGACAACTTTCCCTTATAGCAATACCTGGGACAGCCACAATAACTTCAATAAACAAGCTGTTGGAAGAACTCAGAGGGTCGAGCAGTATCTGTAGGAGGAAAGGCATTATCAACATTTTGAGTCGAAACCTTGCATCAGGACTGGACGTCATTTGTTACTTTAAATTCCAACATCTGCAGTCTACTGTGAATCCAGAAATAACCTCAATAATACTCTTCTTTCCTAAGGATGAATAGTTTTCCCAACCGCCTGTAGGCTGCAGTATTTGCTGTACTGATACAAATAAAGCATGTGTGTTTGTATAACTACACAAGGGGGAAATAAAAGAGCCCATTTCTAGTACATAAGTATGAAGGCTCTGGAGAAAAAAATGGTAGAGCTGGCAAGGCAACAGAAAGTGAAATAACTCCATGCATTGTTTTCAATAAATATGTTCTGAATATGCTAATAGAGTGCACTGCTTGTCTCTCCCTCCACTGCTCTCCACATGACATGCTCTTTATAATACTTTTCCGTTTATAATGAAAACTTAAGAAATGATGTACTGGCATTGGAGAGCTTCCAGAGAAGGTTAATGAGAATGAAAGGGTTAACATATGATGAGCATTTGATGCCTCTAGGCCTGTACTTGCTGGAGTTTAGAAGATGGGGGTGAGGAGGAATCTCATTGAAACCTGTTGAATATAGAAAGGCTTAGGTAGAGTGAACGTGGAGATGATGTTTCCCATCATGGGGTAATCTAGGACCAGAGGGCACAGCCTCAGAATGGAGAGACATCCCTTCAGAACAGAGATGAGGAGGAATTTATTTAGCTGGAGGGTGGTGAATTTGTGGAGCTCATTGCCATGGACAGCTGTAGCAGCCAATTCATTGGGTATATTTAAAGAGGAGGCTGATAGGTTCTTGATTAGTAAGGGCATCTAAGATTATGGGGAGAAGGCAAGAGAATGGAGCTGAGGTGAACTTCCAGCATCTGCAGAATTCCTCGTGTTTGCGAGGATAGTAAATCAGCCATGATAGAATGGCAGATCAGACTCAAAGGGCCGGATGTCCTAATTCTGCTCCAATGTCTTATGGTTTTCTGATCATAATACATTTTCTCGGGGACTTATAAAGCACTATGGGTGCAGGGATCAAAGATAATGACTGGTCGTTATTAAGGAACATTATCTTGAAGAAACATCTTCACTACAAAGAGCCAGCGGCTCTTTTGAAACAGATTGCTTGACAGAATTTCGTGCGCTGTCACTAAGATCTTTTTGACCCATTAATAGCCGGTCATAATTATCAGTAACAGAAAGGTGAAAAGAGAACTGTTCTCTCAAGCTGGATGGTAGAAACTTCATCAGGATAAGAGAGATATCTTGTACTCAAACTAAACTGTCCAAAAATCTCAGATTTATTATTGTATTACTCTGGTAAATGCAGCCAAGCAGGAGTGCTGTATATTATGTGTTATAAACTTAATATTAATAATTAGGTAAGCTGGGGTCTTCTTTGGAGTCTTTAAATTTACAGAAAGGCTCAGAGGTAAAGGAATTTTTATTCCTACTGAATCAAAGGATTCTTTAGTTCTATCATTTAGAACAAGAGGTAGTTATTTTGCAATGTATGCTAACGTAAAATAGCCTGATTTCACATCTTTAAATGGAAGGTTTCTTTATAAACAAAACTGTTTCCCTCTGAGTACCAAATTGCACTATCTACAGTCGTGTTGTTTCAATGCAGATGTTGCCACAGTAGCATTCCATTTCTTTCATATTGTGATGACTACAATACAAACACACCCTTGCATACCGTCGTATAGCAGCTGCTAAAGTATCTCAGCATCTGCCAGGAAAATATGATCTCTGGACACAGTTACAGTTAGCGTTTCATCAAAGCAAATGTGTTATAGTGGATTCCAGATAAATGCGCAGCCGATCCAATCGCTATTCTGATCCAAGTGTCAAATTCCAACATGTAAAAACCACTTCCCATTCATTCCCATTGTATAAATTTCCCGTTCCAACCATAACATTTCAATCTGAAATCTTTATTCCAGCATAACATGCGAATTTCTGGTGCTCAACACATAAAGTTACAGACAGGCCACTGCAGCTTTTATACAGTGCTTGCAAAGACTAATCCCTTTTGTGTAAAATATAGGATTAATTTTAGTGATTTTTCTGTCTAGACTAAATTAACATATGAATGATAAAATGGTCCAAAGCACAAAGATCTAAATTAAGTTATTTTTAATGGGAGTTCACAGAAAGCCTGCTCCAAGTGCAATAATTATTGGCAAATAAGTTGTGCGTTTATTAGGATTCAAAATTATAAACAGAATACCTTCTACATAACTTAATCCTGCTGCATGTATGACTTTTCACTATGATCTTCTTTTATATCTCAGTCAAAACAATTCCACCATATGGACTGGTTCCATGGCCTGAATTTACCCTGAGGCATTTTATAAAGTTCATTCCAGGCATGTGGGCATTGCTGGCAAGGCTGGCGTGTTTTGCCATCCCTTACTGTCCCAAAGCAGGTTGAGCCAATCACCTTCATCAGCTACTGCAATGCCTCTGCTGCAGGTACTTGCACAGTGCTTTTATATAGCAGATTCCAGACCTTATACCAAGCAGTGATGTATTTCCAAGTCATGATGGTGTATGATTTAGAGAGGTATGAGTTTGCATTCACAGTTAACGCCCTCAAGGATGTGCTGGGGGCGGCCCGCAAATGGCAAATGTTGCCACACCTTCCGGCGCAAACATGACGTGCCCACAATGATCTGCAGGACAACGCAGAACACAGCAAAACAGAACATGCCAAGCAACAAACCATGCCCTGCACCTCTAACCCCAGGACAGGCTGTCATTGGCCTCGTGGATTCTCAGACTTTGGGCCTTTGGCTTCCTCAGTGGACTTGCAGAGATTTGCGAACTCGAGGCTCTGGTCATCAGGCTTCATCTTCTGGACTTCCAATCCACCTTTGGGCTTTGATCTTTGGCTTTGACCCAAGACATACCAATGACAATGGATGAGGACGCGTATTCCAGGCCTCAAACTCTGCACTTGCCTATGACAGAACTGAAGAGCTCACCTTACTGGGAGTGGCATATTCTTGAAGCCTTCTTTGCTCTTGTTCCTTGACACATCAACCAGTAAGCTCTGGTATATGCCCAGTTCCTTCATTCAAAAACATGCTCACCAATTTGTTTTGCTTTGTGTAAAATCATTTACACCTTCAATCAACAGGCAATGAGAGATTGTTTCCACTGTCGCTTCCCTCTAATGGTAGCTGTTGATCCTCATTTCTTTAGCACTATTGGAAAAAGGCTCAAGGCCAATGCCTACTTCCATGCCCAAGGCTGCTCTGGGAACAGCAAGCTCCTCCTGTCAATCCTAAATAAAACCCTTAGCGAAATGAGCACTCTCGGCTCCAGGTTTTGTTGGTGTTCATTAAATTTGAGGGGAAACCATCTCATTCTGCAACCTGGGATTTAATTTTTCCATCGCGTCCTTGGATGATCGTCTACTCAGTCTCGCCTTCCGTTTCAGGGAAGGTCCATGGGCTTAGGTCAAATTCATCCAAGGGAAAAATACTGGGAGAAAAACATCATTAGGGAGAATGAACTTAACGAGAAAGGAAATTATACCGCACTCTTTATTGTTATGTGCTCATTACGTGAGGAATGTTACTTTTGTGATGACCTCTCGGGTTAACTATAAAGTAATAAAATATCATTTATATTGTTGAAGATTTTGCATTTTCATGTTGCATCATTGGTAGCTTGGTGATGTTCAGTGATTATTGATAACTGACTGATACAATTCTTCTGTTGTACCAACCCAGATTCCATTAGCATGCTACCTATCATTTTAATTATCAGTTATTAATTTTCACAATTGAAATTTCAGCCTTTAATTTGTTTACATTATTTCCACCTCTCTTTTCTCTGTAAATCCAATGGTTCACAGATTTATCCACTATCTGATTTACTGTCCTCTGCCTTAACTCTCCTTGGTTTATGGAGATTAACCATTGGTGCCTGTGTTCACCAAAGGTCCGAGATGCTGCATCCCCTGTAGCCTCCATAATCACCTACACTTCAGAAGAAAATACCATTCAACTGAAGGGATAAATTCTAAACCCCAGCCTATGGCAGACACCATGACATGCTCTACTTTAAAAGCAACCAGTTTGTTAATCTGTCAACACACATCCACAATCCAGTAGTAGGCATTTGGGTTTGATAAGCTCCTGCCTTGCAAATATTAATAAAAAAACAAGCCAATATAAATTTATAAATAGTGGTCCAGTGTGTCAGTTCAGGCTTCCAGACCTTGAAGGGTATAGATAGGCTAAGTAGAGGGGTTTGAGATTTAAGGTTTTGTGCTTTGGATACGGAAGTTGGTAAAGCAAGAGGAAGGAGGTGACAAAAGACAGGGGTAGGGGTGGGAGGAGTCCTTTCTTATACGGTGAGTAGTGTTGCAGTGATGATGTGATATGCACTGTCTGGATGGGTAGCGGTATAATGACATTTAAAAGGTACCAGTCTGTTAACCAGTCAACACACATCCACAATCCAATAAAGGGAATTGGTTAGAAATATAATTTGCAGGGTTATGGGGGGGTGGGGGAATAACATGGGGAATCAGAATAAGGTTTACTATCACTGGCATGTGTTGTGAAATTTGTTAAGTTTTCAGAGCAGTACAATGCAATACATAATATCAGAGAGAAAAAACTGTGAATAACAGTAAGTATATACAGTTTATATACGTATGTTAAATAGTTAAATTAAATAAGTAGAAATAAAAAAAAGTAGTGATGTAGTGTTCATGGGTTCAATATCCATTCAGAGATTGGATGGCAGAGGGGAAAAAGCTGTTCCTGAATCACTGAGTGTGTGCAATCAGGCTTCTGTACCTCCTTGGGGGTCCTTAATGATGGACACTACCTTTTTGAGGTATCGCTTCTTGAAGATGTCCTGGATACTTTGGAGGCTAGTACCCGTGATGGAGCTGACTAATTTTACAACTCTCTGCAGATTACTTTGATCTTGTGTGGTAGTCCCTAACCCCCTATACCAGACGGTGATGCAGCCAGTTAGAATGCTTTCCTTGGTACATCTGTAGAAATTTGTGAGTGTTTTTGGTGACATTTCAAATCTCCTCAAACTCCTAATGAAATGTAGCCAACGTCTGCATTGATATGTTGGGTTCAGAAATATTAACAACCTGGAACTTGAAACTGAGACAGTTGGGCTTACTTTTCCTGAAGCAAATAACAAGCTGCTGGAAGAACTCAGCGGGGCAGACAGGATCTGTGGAGGGAAACAGGCAGTCAGTGATTTGGGTCAAGACCCTTCACCTAGACTGAGAGAATCAGAATCACTGAGGGGTCAACATCTCAGAGGATCTGTCCTGGGCCCAACATATTGATGCAATCACAAAGAAGGCATGTCAGTGGCTCTACTTTATTAGGAGTTTGAGGAGATTTGGTATAGTCACCAAGGACCTTCAAACATTTCTACAGATGTACCGTGGAGAACATTCAGACTGGTTGCATCACCACCAGGCATTGAGGCTCCAGATGACTGGATGCTCAGCCAGTTCCACCATGGACAGAACACTCCAGATCTTCAAAGACATCTTCAAAACACAGTGCCTTAAGAAGGCAGCATCTATCATTAAAGACTCGTATTATCCGGGCTTGCCCTCTTCTCATTACTGTCATCTGGGAGGAGGTTCATGAGCCTGAAGAGCCACACTGAACATTTCAGGAACAGCTTCTTCTCTTTCTCTTCATTGCCAACTGAGATCTTCGATCAACAGTGGTGTCATTAGCAAATTTATAGATGGCGTTTGAGCTGCTCCAGGCCATACAGTCATGTATAGGAGCAAAGCAGGAGGGTGGGGCATGAGTTGGCAAGTGATAGGTGGATATAGCTGAGGAGAGATGATGGGCAGGTGGGAAGGGTGGAGATAGTGACAGAGGTTTGAGATGATAGGTGGAGGCAACAGAGAGCTGCAGATCATGAAAGGAAGGTGAGGCGGAACCAAAAAGGAATGAATGGTGTGCAGATGGGAACAGTGTTGGCAGCGGACCCAGTGGCAGGAGTGAACGTATGGATGGGCAGATAGAGTATGAGGAGGATGGGAAAGAGACTGGCGTGATGGAAGACTAAGCTTTGTGGGCCGGAAAGAAGGATGTGTGTGTGTGTGTGTGTGAGATGGCCTGAGCAGATCAGAAGGAGAAAGAAAGGGATAGAGGAGCAGCACCCTACCTGAAATTGGAGAGCACAATGTTCATGCCATTTGGGATATTGTCTACCCAGATGGAGTATGAGATGCTGTTCTTCTTGTTTGCATTGAGCATCACCCTGACAGTGGAGGAGACCAGAATAGACCAATCAGTGGAGAAATGAGGAAGGGAATTCAAATGAGTTGCAACCAGGACCTCCAGATATCCATGGCGGTGCATTGTACTCAGCAAGTAGTCGTCACCCAGTGCAACACACACAAAATGCTGGAGGAACTCAGCAGGTAGGGAATCATCTATGGAGGGGAATAAGGAGTTGACGTCTGAGGCCAAGACCCTTTTTTGAGTTGAGTACTTGTTCTCACATTTGGTCTCATTGGTGTTACCCAGGTTTCCAGCATCTGCACTCTCGTGTGCCACTATTTTGCTTTACTAAGAGTTCACACAAACCTGGTGGCCTGAATAGCCTCTTACTGTCCTGTCCATCTATGAGTTTACAAGCAAAAGGCCTGTGACAAGAGTTGAAAAATCCAGCCATGTGCTTGCTGTCATCTCCTGAAGAAAATGTGGCGTATCAAATAGAACATTGAACAAATAAATAACCGTAGAGTTCATACAGAAACCCCTGAATATAAAAAACATGTTATTTATTCTTCATTAATTTATTTCATTATGACCAATATAAAATAAAATTTCCCTTTCAAGCACTTCAGTATGACGCCTCTTCCAGCTTCCAGAGTAAACGATTTATCTGGTATTCATTTTGCGCAAAATGATCTGCAAAATTTTGTTTGAGATTTTACCTGGAATTTAAGAACATACAGTGCAACCATGGATAATTCAATTTATAGAATTCTTAGTACTTGCTGAAAGATCACGTTTTGTTCAGTTGTGTTTTGACCTTAAGCAGAAAAGCTACCCTGGTTGTCAAAGGAGAAGAGCCAGTAGGATTTAGTGTTTCCTCCAGCATTCCTTAACAGCAGAACAAGTGCACAAAGGATTGATTACCCAAAGCTATAGGTCTCATTGCTAAATTTGTTCCTGGTGAGCTCCAGATTCTGCGGTGAATCCCCCTGGCCATTGACTGAAAATAACTAAGTGCAGTAATGAAAAATCTGTTTTGTTCTATCTGGGTGACTGCTGCCCCCCTCAACACCTCTCCTTGCTTATTCCGATCCAAGCCTCATCCTATCAGCAGAGCCCTGAAGCGGGGTTTTATCATGAGCTCATCCGCATACAGAAGCACTTCAAAAATCCGTGCCTCACACGAAGATATAAATGAATCCAAATTCTGGGATATCTTCAGGACTCTGTCCAGGCACGACCAAGTCTAGTGACCATAAAATATAGTAGATATAGGCCGTTTTTCCATTGAGCCTGTGCCACATTTCAATCATAGCTGAATTTTTTAACCCTCTTTTTCTGCTGTAGCGCCTAATCCCCCTTACCAGTCATGAGCCTACCAATCTCTGCCTTAACTACACTCAAGGACTTGGCCTCTGCAGTCCTCTGTGGCAACAAGTTCCACAAGTTTATCCCCCTCTGGCTGAAGAAATTCCTCCTCATCTCAGTTTTAAAGGGGTGTCCCTTTATTCTGAGGCTGTGCCCTTGGGATACATAACAGACAATTAGAACCTAAGCGTGTTTTATAGTTTGTGACAATATGATTAACCAGATCTCTCCCGAGGGGTTGATAGACAGATTTAAAACCACCAGATTGGCAAAGAGGTTTCTTCTGCTTCATAGTGGAAAACTGCAGACTCGCACTTGCTACTACCAGACATCCCACCCTGCAAAAACTCATTTCAGGGAGGTAGCACCATCAATTTGCGGGAGACTCCCGGAACTTCCGGGAGAGGTGGGATGTCTGCAATAGAGTAGCTCCTTAGCAGCTAGTCAGCTAGATTAAAAAACGTTAGCCATGCTAATGAACGAATGACACCTGTTAAACTCACCTCAACATGTCTTTTACAGTCTTAACCCACCATGGGCAATAGAAAAGTCACTGTTGCAAACAGTGCAGCGAGCAACACTGTCATTATTTTTGACCCCTATTAGGCAGGGGTACACTTTAGGGTAATCTGGGGTGATGTACGTTTTATATTTTCTGTTTTTTGGAACACTCTCCGCTGACGCACTCTCTCTCTCGCGCTCTCGCTCTCTCTCTCTCTCTCTCTCGTGGTTGCTCCCGCGCTCGCTCGCTCACTCTCAAAAAATTTGATTTCCGGGATATTGTATATAATTTGCGGGCATCAGGGAGCCACTATTAACATGCAGGAGACTCCCGGAACTTCCGGGAGAGGTGGGATGTCTGTACTAATGGAAGGAGAAATAGAGTTTAAGTTGTAACTTGAAGTTTCTTCGTCAGAACTAATGACAGAGCAGTTTAACTTAAATCTTAATTTAAAATTTTAAGATTAACTTAACCTGTTCATTGTATCCCTCTCCACAATCATCCTTGACCAGTTGAGATTTTCCTTGCTAAGTCTGTCTCTTTTGATTTCAGTTTTCAAACAACTGCAGCGCTCCAATTTTCTTGCACTTGTTATTGTTGTCTCCTTAATGAGGAAAATGCTGAAGACTGGACACATAATTAACTGAAGACTTCATAAAGAAACCACTAAATATGAAAACATATTATTTTATTTTATTTGTTGCAAAACACACAAAATGCTGGAGGAACTCAGCAGGCCAGGCAGCACCTGTGAGACCCTTCATCAAGACTGCTGGTTATTCACTTCCATAGATGCCTGCTGAGTTCCTCCAGCATTTTGTGTGTGAGTGTGTTGCTTTGGATTTCCAGCATCTGCAGGTTTTCTTGTGTTTGCCATCTTATTTGTTCATTCTTCCATTTTGATACACACTCTGCATTTTCCTGTTAAGGAGACGGAAACAGCAAATACAAGAAAATCAGAAAGCAGAAAACTTTCTGGTTTTACTTGTCTGAGTAGTTATTACATGGATATATCAGCTTGTGGGGTACATCAATAGCTAGCTCATCACTTCGTACAATATGATCACTTTGATCACTGGAATTTAAGAATACGTTGTACACCCACAGATAATTCAACTTCTAGAGTTTTTAGGACTGTGTGAATGATCCTATCTTTGTTAATTTGCTGTCTGAATCTAAGCAAGAGATCAGTTGTAGTTGTCAACAACGCCTTGGATGAATGTACCTCCAACCACGACAGTGCACTGAAAGGCTTTCCTGCTATTTACTCAAACTATTTGAAATCAGACTTGAGCCCATGGCTGACTGATACAAAGGACGAGAGTACCACGGCTGAGCTGAGGTCTGACTCCTAAAGAGTTAATACACAAACCATCGCCACTTTCCTGAAGGAATATTGGTATGTGAATATATGAACTAATTAGATTTTATATAAACTACAGTTTGAGTTTATATTCCCAGTAGGTATATAAGATTTAATGGCAAATGGTGTGCCAAAAATTGCAGCTATTTAGAACACGTAATTAGATTTTAATTTAAATATTTTCAGGGCTCTGTGAGCTTTTAATGCAATTATGCCCAGAAAAATATTGTGGTTTAAAATAACCAATTAGCATTTAATGCAAATCTTTACTCCATTCTCTACTTCTAATAAGTACAAGAAAAGTCATGTTCCCTCACACGTGCATATCGCAAAAATAGACAATTAAACTGCTGAGCTGTGTATTTATAAATAGTTGGCCATTTCCTTTCTGTGGTCTGGGATTCTCATTCTGGTGGTGGAAGGTAATCCTCTATATTACAGTTTGAGAATGCAGGGCCAGTCATTCACATCCAACTTTCTTTAGTATGGGGAGTTGGTTAAAATAACATCCCCCTTAGCCATGTGGTTTTGCCATGAAGGAAAATGTTCTGCAGATGGTGTAGGAATTCACCTGCTTAAAAATGTCATGATTTTGTGCACGCAAGCTGTGGCTTTGACAGGACAGGAGTAATAGTTCTCAATAACCTTACTCGTTTTTTCCATGTTCAGATTGACTGTATAAGGCCAGCGTGTTATTAATAAAGAGATAAAAGACGGGATAGGGCAGTCAAAGGAGCCAGCATCATACGGCATACTGAGTCTGAAATCTTGGAGTCATTAAGTAAGAATTAAAACTGCGATCTTTCCTGTCTACGAAACATTATCTGTTCTGTTGGGCTGTAAGTTAACGAATCAAATTTATTCCATATGTCTGCTTTGACGAGATGTGCCTTATGATAGTCAGGTTCTGTATTTGTCTTGTCAGTCTACCTGACGCACAAAAAGAAACTATCAGTAAACTCCTTTCAAAATGTGTTTTATATTACAATCTTTTTGACAAGTGTGGGAGAGACAGAATCAGATCTGTACACTGGCGGCTCTCGGCAAGTCCTCCACTGAGGATGACACTGTGGAGCCCACAGCAGAAAACAGGCTATTCGGCCCATTTATTTATTGCTAGTATTTATGTTTCAGATTACTTTATCAACACCACCTACTGTTTTCAACTTCACACCCATACCCAGCTTTCTCTTGAAATGTAATTACACTCTGTGACCACTTTATTCAGAACCTCCTGTACCAAATAAAGTAGCCACTGAGAGTACGTTTGTGGTCTTCTGTGGCTGAGCACAACTGCAGTGCCATAGTTAGTCACAGCTCCAAAGCCATATTTAAGTTTCCTGACGACATCACTGTCGCTGTCCGAATCAAAGGTAGTGACGAATCAACACATAGGAGGGAGATCAATAAACTGGCTGAATGATACCGCAGTAGCAACCTCTCACTCAGTGTCAGCAGGACCAAGGAGTTCATTATTGACTTCAGGCAGAGGAAACTGGAGGGCTATAAGCCATTCCTCATCAGAGGTGGAGAGCACCAGCAACTTTAAATTCCTCAGTGTGATCATTTCAGAGGACCTGCCCTGGGTCCAGCCCATAAGTGCAATTACAAAGAAAACATGGCAGTGCATCTACTTCCTTAGAAGTTTGCAAATATTCGGCATGACATCTAAAACTTTGACAAACGTCTATGGGTGTCTGGTGGAGAGTATATTGACTGACTGCATCATGGCCTGGTATGGAAACATCAATGCCCTTCAATGGAAAATCCTACAAGAAGTAGAGAATCAGCCCAGTCTATCACAGGTAAAACCCTCCCCATCATTGAGTACAGCCGCACAGCATGCTACTGCGGGAAAGCAGTATCTATCAAGGACCCCACCACCCAGACCATGCTCTCTTCTTGTTGCTGCCATCAGGAAGAAATTACAGGAGTATCACGACTCACACCATCAGTTTCAGGAACAGTTAGTACCCGTCAACCATCAGGGCCTTGAACCAGAGGAGCTAGCTTCACTGAGCTGTTTCCACAACCTATAGACTCACTTTCAAGGACTCTTCATCTCATGTTCTCAATAGGTCTTGCTTATTTATTTATTTATTATTACTATTTCTTTTTTTCTTTTGTATTTACATAGTTTGTTGGGTTTTTTTGCACATTGATTGTTGTCCATCCTGTTGGGCATGGTCTTTCATTGATTCTATCATGTTTCTTGGATTTGCTGAGTATGCCCTCAAGAAAATGAATCCCAGGGTTGCATATAGTGACATATTTGTACTTCATAACCAATTTACTTTGAATTTTGAACTTTGAACTGTAGCCCATCTACCTCAGAGTTTGGCATGTTGTGCATTCAGAAATGCCCTTCTGCACACCCCTATTGTAATGTGTGGTTATTTAAGTTACTGTCACCTTCCTGTCAGCTTGAACCATTCAGGCCATTGTCCTCTGACCCCTCACATTAACATGGTGTTTTTGCCCACAGAATTGTCACTTACTAGATATCTTTTGTTTATTGTCCCATTTTCTGAAAACTCTAGAGACTGTTGTGCATGAAAATACCAGAAGATCAGCAGTTTCTGAGATACTCAAACTATCCAGTCAGGCACCAACGATCACTCCACAGTCACTGTCACTTAGACCACATTTCTTCCCCCTTTCTGATGTTTGGTCTAACAACTGAACCTCTTGACCAGGTCTGCATGCTTTATGCATTGAGTTGCTGCCACATGATTGTTTGATTAGATATTTGCATTAATGAGCAGGTCTACAGGTGTACTTAATAAAGTGACTACTGAGTATCTCTCATCCCCCTGTACTGTGCATCCCATATCTTGATCAGTCTTTGAGTAAAATTATTTCTTTTGCATTTCCTTTCATTTATTGGCTGTTAGCTTTTAAAACATGACCAGAAAAACTGCAGAGTATTGTGGACGCAGCTCAGCCTTCTCTCAATGGCCTCAGTAAAGCAGTCAGAATAATCAAAGATCTCAGCTAGCCCAGATAGTCTTTCTTTTCCCCTCTCCCATTAGGCAGAAAATACAAAAACCTGAAAGCATGTACCACCAGGCTCAGGGACAAAGACTCTTGAATGAAACTCTTGTACAATAAGATGGAATCTTGTCCTCACAGTTTACCTCATTATGATCTTGCACTTTATTGTTTACCTGCTCTGCACTCTCTTTGTAGCTGTTGCACTTAATTCTGCACTGTTATTGCCTACCTTGTCCCACATCAATGTACTATATAATGATATGATCTTTATGACCAGTTTGCAAGACAAACTTTTTACTGTATCTTGGTACATTTGACAATAATAAACCAATATCAGTACCCATTTAACTTTGAAGGCCAAGGAAACGAGATAATGGACATCCAATCACAAAAATTGGATAAAGTCAACCTCCTAGATGTTCATTGAAGTAAATATTCAATCTACCATATTAACACAATCAAACAGATATTTAAGTTGGATTGAGTTGATAGATTGCAAGTTGAAGATGGTTATTTTAATTATGCTAGTTTTGTTTTTCTAATTCACAGTTAGGTTTTTGTTCTGTAAAATCGATCTGGTTCAGAATTAGAATCGGAATCAGAATCAGGTTTAATATCACTGGCATAATGCATTAGTGAAATTTGTTGTTTTATGGCAGTACAGTGCAATACATGAAAACAAACCATCAATTACGGTCGGCAATATATACAATCAATTCCATTTCATTGGGACACATTGGGACCAGTACATTTCGGCTCAATTAAGTGGCTGTCCCAATTAGTTGAAGTTTAACGGAAATAGTTATAAAGGTGTAAAAATTATAAGCTACTGTTTAACTGAGTAGCACATTATGAATTTAAATAAAATACAGAACACATTGGAACACTACCAAAACGGTGCTATAAAACTGTGTATTAGTTCCTAATATTTATTGACAGAGGAATTCATTTAGTTTACGCTGCCGTGTTCTTTTGATTGACTGCAAGTGAACAAAATCAGTGCAGACACCTCGTGCATAAATTAACTGCATTCCTACAATGCCTTCAACAATTGCTTCCTGCAAATCTTCATTGTAACATTCAAGATGATTGTCGATACCTTCAAATTCTTCATATGTACTAAACCATTTTTACTAAACCAGCGATGAAATTGAATAAACTCAGTTTGGTTTTTGTAAAAGCTCAGGAACAAGGGAAGGAATATCTGCGATGAGAAACATCATGAAGAGATGCATTGAGGCACAAAAGACCACCTACTTATGCTTTATTGACTATGAAAAGGCTTTAGATAAAGTAAGACACGAGAAGGTAATAGAGGTGCTGAACAAGTACGATCTGGGATGGGAGAATGTGCAGATAATAAGGAACTTGTATTGGAAAGAGAAAGCGGTGGTCAGGGTAGAAAATGAGCTATCACCATGGGCATGTATTAAACAAGGCGTAAGGCAAGGCTGTGTTGGATCGCCGGATTTGTTCAACCTCTACAGAGAATGGATTTTTCAGGAATGTGATCATCAGGAGACAGGTATTCCAATCGGAGGCTGGAAGGTGGATAACATCAAGTATGTGGACGACACCACATTGTTAGCTGACAGCGAATGCGAACTGCAAATTACGCTGAATAAAGTGAATGAGAAAAGCCTTGACTACAGACTTAAAATCAACCCTAAGAAAACAAAATCGATGGTGGTAAGCAAAACAAACATTAAAGACTCATTCATAATGGTATCGTTACGAGCGAATGGACAAGACATTGAACAAGTGTGAAAGTTTGAATATCTTGACAGATGACGGGAGATGTGAAGTTGAGATCAGAAGGAGAATAGGTATGGCTAAGACCCAGTTCATGAAGCTAAAAGATCTACTATGCAATCGGAAGGTAGACATCCAAAGTAGAATCCACTTCCTTGAGTGTTACACATGGTCAGTACTGAGGTGTGGATCAGAAACATGGACCCTGAAGAAGGATGATATGAAATGAATTAATGCTTTTGAAATGTGGTGCTATCGACGAATGTTGAAGATCAGCTGGGTAGAGAAAGTTTCAAATGAGAGGGTTTTGTCCGAAGTTGATAGACCACGGATATTGCTGGAGAAGATTATGAAGTTAAAAATTGCTTCTTGTGGACTTGTTACGCAGAGAGATAACATCTTGTCAGACTTGCTATATGGAAAGGTGGAGGGAAAGAAAGGAAGAGGAAGGCAAAGAACAACGTGGCTGGATAACATCAAGGATTAGACCAAACTGGACAAGACTAGGGAAGTTGTGGACAAGTGTTGGGACAGAGCGGCATGGAAGGAAATTGTCCACCAACTGGAAATTCCAGATGTAACCTAACGACGACGAAACCATTTCATTTTCATTCCTGGCCATTTCTGGCATCTCTAAGTCTGAATGCTTTTAACTACAGTGAGCAAAAGAGTTCTGAATCATCTTATTGCTTACTTCTCTCCAACTATCAGTGACAGAAATCAATACTTTTTGAAAACTTACACACGCAACTGACTCTATTTAAAAACAGTTTGCTCTTAGCACCGTGCAGTGTCAAATGGCCACATAAGTGCACGTGACTGACGCTAGTTTGAACCTGCTCGGCAACAGTCTCCTGTCCCAATTAAGCAGCATAGTGTTCCAAATAAACAAAGGGAATCCTGGCTATTTTCTCAATTTTTTTTCATTCTTTAAGAGTTGTCCCATGTAGTGGCTGACCTGATTAACCGACGGCCCAGTTAACTGGGATCCACTATATATAGAGTGAGCAAAAATAGTGAGGTAGTGTTCATTGTCCATTCATAACTCTGATGGTGGAGGGGAAGAAGCTGTTCCTAAAGCATTGAGTATGTGTCTTCAGACTTCTGTACCTCATCCTTGTTGGTAGCAATGAGAAGAGGACTTGCCCTGGGTGATGGGGTTCCTTATTGCTGGATAATGCCTTTTTGAAGCATCGTCTTTTGAAGATGGCCTTGACACTGGGGAGGCTACTGCCCATGATGGAGCTGGATGAGACTGCAAACCTCTGCAGTGGCCCCTCCATACCAGATGATGATGCAACCAGTTCAAATACTCTTCATAGGTGCAAATGACTTTGCTATTGTCTTTGGTAATATACCTAATTTTCTCAAGCTCCTAATGAAATAGAGCCACCATTGTGCCTTCTTGGTAATTGCATCAATAAGCTGGGCCCAGGATAGATCATTTGGGATGTCGACACCGAGGAGAACAGTAATTGATAGCTTTTGACATCATTAATATTATTTAGGGAAATAAACCAACAATCTTCACCTTGTCCAGCTTATATGTGACATCAGATTCACGGCAATATAGTGGATACATCATCACCTTGTTATGAGATGCTCTCAAATGCCCCAGCTTCCGAGGTTTAGATGCTTTAACTCCCTGGAGTATGGATAGCTGGTGCAGCCCCTTTGAGGGTACCGTCCTGCTAAATGCCAATCATGTTTTGGTACCTCTCACAACATGCTGGAGGAACTCAGCAGGTCGGGCAGCATCCGTGGAAACGATCAGTCAACGTTTCGGGCTGGAACCCTTCATCAGGACTGAAGAGGGAAGGGGCAGAGGCCCTATAAAGAAGGTGGGGGGAGGGTGGGAAGGAGAAGGCTGGTAGGTTCCAGTTGAAAAACCAGTAAGGGGAAAGACAAAGGGGTGGGGAAGGGGAAGCAGGGAGGTGATAGGCAGGAAAGGTGAAGAAGGAATAGGGGAAAACACAATGGGTAGTAGAAGTAGGCGGAACCATGAGGGAGGTAGTAGGCAGCTGGGGGAGGGGGCAGAGTGAAACTGGGATAGGGGAAGGGAGGGGGAGGGAATTATTGGAAGTTGGAGAATTAAATGTTCATAGAATTCAGTACTTAAAGAGCTCCTGAATGGAGCCTCAGTGCTCAATAGTAAATTCTACTTGGATTATCATCTAGCGTCTTGTTAAGTGCTCAGGTCTTGTTTCTATCTAGTGTGATGTCTCGATTCCAGCCTCGAATACCCTGGTACTTGTGTCCGAACCATCCTTGTCAAGGTCTCTCATCGCACTTCTCCTCAAATGGTCATCACCTTCTCAATTGAAGGAATATTAGAGATTATGAATTGAGACTGAAGAGCCAAATGTTAAAGAACAGAAGAAGAGATGATTTAGGTCTTCAATGTGACAGGAGGATGGGTACCATAAATCTACTTAACTAAATGATTAAGGACATGAGGATTCTGAGAACAAAACTGACAATTAAGAAAGATGAGAGATCAGAGTGTTCTGCAATATTGTGGTTATTGAAGAGATTCAAATTAGAAAACTGATATTTCGTTGTATGAGCTGGGGAACTGAGATAACAGGGCAATGAATATGATATCAGTAACTCAAGATGCAGGATTCAAATTTATTTATCATATGTACATCGAAACATACAGTGAAATGTGTCTTTTGCTTTAACAGTCAACACACCCGAGGGTGTGTTAGGGGCAGCCTGCAAGTATTGCCTCACCTTCTGGTGCCGACATAGCAGGCCCTCAGTGCTTTGCAGAACAACACGGAACACACAATGCTCACAGAACACAACCGGCAACAAAGCAATAACAGCAAAACAAACTCTGTTCCTCCCTCCCACCCACACACATACGCAGTGCTCTAACCCAGGACAGGCCGTCTTTTTAGGCCTCCAGCCTGCAGCAGACTCAGACTTGAACTCAGGCTTGCAGACACTGGACTTTTGACTTTCCCAGTGGATTTGTAGGGTTTCACAGACTCGGGGCCTAGCCCGGTGGGCCTCGACTTCTGGACTTTCAATTTGACCCTCAGGCCTTGATCCTCAAAATTGACCCCAGGACCTGCCAGTCACTGAACATTAGGCCTTGGCTCACTGATGACTGAACCCCAGGCCTTAAACTCCAGTCTTACCAATTCGTGAAACCAGGGGTTCTTCCTGCCCTCACAAACTCCGACTCTGGAACCCACCAACAACTCACTGACCCTGGGTTGGGTGGGTGGGGGGGGGGCACAGCTACACCAGCCTGCCATCCAGCCAGATATCCTGGCCTGTCCCACAGATGTCCCACGTCCAATTTTAAGCTCAGAAAGAACCTCCTCAAATTAGCTCAGGTTTAGGGTTAGATAATGTAGTGGGTTACATAATGTAGTCTTGGAGGTTGATTGTGAAGTAGAAATCTGAATCAGCATCAGCAAGCATACCATCTAAGGTCGATGGTTCTTTATATGGCCCAGTTCAACCCAACTTGAATCAGAAAAAATCACATTAAACTACAATAGCAGGAGATCATAATGTTAGAGAATTTATGAATACCTCTTTTAGAAGAGCAGATAAGATAACCAAGTGCTTAGTGGAGACATAACATTGTACAGACCTCTAAGATGTGGCCTAGGCAAAGAGGATCAAAGAAAGAACAATATTTCTCTCCTGTGCTGAAGCAAGGTAGTTTTCATGAGATGAATTTAGTCTAATATTATGGACCAAAATACACCTGCCTGTGATTTAATTCTATTTTGCTTAGACATATGTGAATGATAAAAAACTTGAATCTGATATGGGTCTGTATTGTGGACTGAGAGTGGAAAGGGTGCAGGGAGAGGGGGATCATGGTTGGGAAAAGGGGAAGGGAGAGGGGAGGGAGCGTGAGGCACTGGAGAGACATTCTGTAATGATCTATAAACCAATTGTTTGGAATCAAAAAACCTTGTCTGCTGTCTCAGGCTGGGTGTGTCTGCACCCGTGACACCCCCGCCCCTGGCACTTCTTCCCTACCACCTGTCTCACACCCCTCCTACGGCCCTTCACTCCCACCATTCTGAACATCCTTTGTCCCTGCCAGATTTACAAACTTGCTCTCCACTCCATGTTGACAAATACAGTACTCTGCAAAAGACTTAGGCACCCTAGCTATATATAAGGGTGGTCCATCGGTCCTCCAGGTTCAGAGGTTCAGCTTGGAGCTCACAACACTGACTGGTAAAACAAAACTGTTATGGAAACGACAATGAAGAATCTTTCTGCATCTGAGTGCGATGGTATTCCTGAGTCTCCTCCTGGGACTTACGTGACTGACGGTATTGAAAACTGAGAGGAAGCTACTGACATGACGAAGGAAGCCCTGAACACCATTGAGATGGAGAACCTTCATTGCTGCCCTAAACGCCAGTGATGTAACAGGCAGTAAGTAGTCTACAAGCGTGCATTATTAATTCAAAAATATGGTGGAGGGGAAGCAGCTGTTCCTAAAACATTGAGTGTGTGCCTTCAAGCTCTTGTATCTCCTCCTTGATGGTAGCAATGAGGGCATGTCTTTGGTGATGAGGGTCTTTAATGATGGATGCTGTCTTTTTGAGGCATTGCATTTTGAAGATGTCCTCAATGCTGGGGAGGTTAGTGCCCATGATGGAGCTGGCTGAGTTTGCAAATTTCTGCAGCTTTTTCTGATCCTGCGCAGTAGCCCCTCCATAGCAGATGGTGATACAACCAGATAGAAGGCTCTCCATGGTATGTTTGTAGAAATTTGCATGAGTCATTCACTGCATTTGCAGAAAAATCCTACAAAAGACTGCTCCAGCTATTCAGCCACTACGGCTTATGTTTTGTTCTTACCCCCAAGGGACTGGACTTCCCACCTGGTTCCTTTTATTACCAAGCATCATCTGTTCAGCTCGGTCTCTCCTCTCTCTGCAGAGATACCTTGAGCACTTTCCAGGATTTCTATCCCTTGCTCCCTCCTGCTCTTCGTTTATGTGTTGGTATCGGTTCTATGTGAAGTTGGACAAGTTCAACTTCAAGTTTATTGTCATTCATCTGAACACATGTACACCATCAAACGAAACAACATTCATCCAGACCAAGGTGCACAACACAGTACATAAAACCCACACACAGCACATGAAATAATATTACCACATATAAAGTAAAAAATAATAAATATATATTCCAGAAGATTGACATTTAGCATAAGGTGCATTTACAACACAAGTTAAAAAGTAAACAAAATGCTACTGATGCTTCATACAAGATGAGACCTGGGTGGAGGGAAGGAGTTCAGTAGTCTCATGGCCTCTGGGATAAAGCTTTTTCCCATCCTAACAGTCCTTGTCCTAATGTTATGCTACCTCCTTCCTGATGGTAGGTTGGATCAAAGATATTGTAGAACAGATAGGAGGGAGTCCTTGACAATGCTAAGGGCCCCGTGTATGCAATGCTCCTGATAAATATCTCGGATGGGTGAAGGGAGACCTCGATGATTCTCTCAGCAGTCCTCGCAATCCTTTGTAGGGTCTTAAGGTTGATACCTTGCAACTCCCATACCAGATGGTGATGCAGCTGGTCAGGACATTCTCAATGGTACTCCTGTAAAAATTGGCTAGCGTGGGAGGTGGGAGCCTCACTCACTTCAATCTCCTCAGGAGGTGGAGACACTGCTGTCTTTTCTTGACTGAAGTTGAGGGACCAGGTGAGATGGTCAGTTATGTGCACTTCCAGAAACTTGGTGCTTCTAACTCTGTCCATGAAGGATTGGTTTATGCGCAGAGAGGGGTTGTCGTTGACTGGCCAGCGGATAAACCAAAATCTCCCCTCTAAATGAATTCTGGAAAAGTAACAGTAATCTTATTCATCCCTTGCCAAAAGCTCTACATCATTCCCATCATGCATCATTCTGTCCTGATGAAGAGTCTCTGTCTGAAACGTCAACTGTTTATTCCTCTTCATAGGTACTGCCTGATGTGCTGAGTTGCTCCAGCATTTTGTATGTTGCTCAGATTTCCAGTATCTGCATAATTTCTTGTTTGTCATCCTCTTCCTCCTCTTCCTCCTCAGGTATCTGCTTAATTACAGAGGATTATACCTGACTACTGAGGAATCAATCCTAAGCTTCAGTTGAAGGTCCTTGCCTAACCATCTTCAAGGTTACTTCCATCCCCTGAACGTTGTCTGCCTACAACCAGACCTCACTCCCGCTGCACAGAAGTTCTCAGTCAGGCTTTTCACACTCCAATGCACTTAGTTTATCCTGCATTTACAAATCCAGTCTGTTTACCTCGAACCTCATCCGTTCTCCTTGGATCCTGGGTCCCCAAAAGAACCAAACTTGAGATCTATTTCTTAAAATACATAGTGGCCTTTTCTTGGACCTCTATTAGAGCACAGAATTTGGAACAATACAGCACTGGGGTCTGTCTCGACAAATATGAATTATTGTTCCTCCAGCCTCAGAGTGGCCTTATCATGGTAGAAGGGGAGGGCATGGACTGACATGTTGGAATGGGGATAGGGATTAAAATGGTGTTTTGGGTCCATTTTCCCTCTTGAAGACATCTTGGTGAAGGCACAATGAGTAGATTTTAATTGACAAGAGACTCAAAACTACACTTTGGCCCAAGCTTCCCTCGCAGGTCGAGCAGAGGACACCTATCATTCATCCCACCACATATTCTGATGTCCTCGGTCTCTGTGCTAAGCTGGAGCCTGGTCGAAACAGAAATCCACGCAGTAGATCAGGTAGTAATCTATGGAAGTAGAAACAGAGTTAACATTTCGTCAGAATCCTGAATCTGTTTCTCTTTCCACACTTGCTCCTTAGCTTGCTGAGTGTTTCCAGCATGTTTTGGAAAGCTATCACCTTTTTTTTCATTCATCTCAAGTAGTCGAGGGAAATACATGGTAATGGTGCTCAAATTTGGCCTGTCCCCTAAAACCCTCACTAATTTTTATAGATACACTGTAGAAAGCATTCTTCTAGGGTGCATCACAACCTGGTAGGGAAGTTGTCCTGTCCACGACCGGAAGAAGCTGCAGAAGATCGTGAACACGGCCCAGCACATCACACAAACCAATCTTCCGTCCTTGGACTCACTTTACACCGCACGCTGTCGGAGCAGTGCTGCCAGGATAATCAAGGACACGACCCACCCAGCCAACACAATTTTCATCCCTCTTCCCTCCGGGAGAAGGTTCAGGAGCTTGAAGACTCGTACAGCCAGATTTGGGAACAGCTTCTTTCCAACTGTGATAAGACTGCTGAACGGATCCTGACCCGGATCTGGGCCGTACCCTCCAAATATCCGGACCTGCCTCTCGGTTTTTTTGCACTACCTTACTTTCCATTTTTCTATTTTCTATTTATGACTTATAATTTAAATTTTTAATATTTACTATCGATTTGTACTCCAAGGAGAGCGAAGCGCAAAATCAAATATCGCTGTGATGATTGTACATTCTAGTATCAATTGTTTGGCGACAATGAAGTATAAAGTATAAATAGAACCCTACACACTCTCCTGGGTCCACTAACTCACAAACTCACAAATACAGCATCATTGGTACAGTCACTCTTCCACTTTCTGGCGATGTTACATGTGGTCTTCATTGATGCTTTCAGGGTCTTCTGGATAGGCCAGTCACAACCTGGTACCATTTCACCAACTGAGGACAGTGCAGGCCTACCTAGTGCTCGTTCAGAGTTGGAATGAATTCCTACATATGGAACAAGAGTCTGATTTGTTCACCAGAAGCTCTCTCCTGCTTACAACAGAAAGTCACTTTGTACGTCCCCTTCAGGACCCAATTCACGCGGACAACCTGAAAGCAGAAGTGGCATTACTTTCGGTCTCCAAATGCCCACTGCATTCCAGGAATGGAGGGAATTAAAATTTAGGCACCAAATGACTTCACTGAGCTTTGCTCAATTTTCAAAAAAATGAATAACAGATCAACTGTGAAGCCAGCTAGTTATCTCACTGTGTTTTATTAATAGAAACAATTGATGTGTGGAAGTGTTTAAATTTTAACAGCCTCACATAAGAAAGAAGTAGACAAAGAAATGGGAAAAGAGCTGATGAGAGAGGGGGGGGAGATAGAGGGAGAGAAAGAATAAAGAGTGGGGAGAAGCATAGGTGGAGGTAGAGGTAAAGGAGAATTATTTCCTTATTCTGATATGATTTTATTTAAATTTATTTTAAAAGCAAATACAGTCTCTTTGAAGGGAAGCAAAATGAAGGAAAGGTCAGGTCGAAGATAAAATGGCCTCTCAGCTCCGGCCACAGACCTAGGAAAATATTGTTGGATATAGTTTGCTTACATAGATGCAGCTCGGGAAGAAGTTTTCACTAAATCTTAGTTACAGATCCAGAAGAAGCTGGAACAGCTAAACATCAAAGTGAAAGGTTCGGATGCCTGGTCAGGGGTTGCGTCATTGAGATTTTAACAGGGCTATTTGTCAGAAAAAGCTCCAATACCAAGGAGGTTTAATGCCAAGACAGGAGACTGTAACATAGTCTTATGGCCATGGAATGTATTAGCTAAGAACGGTACGGCCAGAAAATCAACCACAGAGTCTTGCACTGCCCTGAAAAGTTAAACTTGAAAGCTTTCTATGTCGGTCCACCATTTCACTTCACCTTCCTTTCCCATTAATGACATTTTCCCTCATTTCTGGAAACCATTTCTTGTACCTGTTTATAACTGTTGGAGCCTTAGAAATCTGAAGCTGGGCCTTTGACACTGGTCATTAACATTTATACCAATGCTACGTTAATATTACTTTTAATAAACCCCACTTCTTTAAAATTTTCCCCACATCCTCAACAGCTCCCTCCAGACCCTAGCACTCGCCTGCACACTTGGGACAATCCACAGCGGGCAATAAGCATAAGAACCCATGCATGTTTAAGATGTGGGAGGATACACGGGGGAAAGCCCATGCAAACTCCGCACAGTTAGCATACAACGTCAGGCTTGAACCCGGGCCACTGGCACTGTGGCTTTGCCATTGCACTGCCCCAGCTGTTCCATCCCTGTTGTGCCATTCTCTCGCTGGGACTTACTATATGACAAACTGAATATTTGCAGCCCATGTCAATTATTCAAAATCTTCTACTTTCTGTGCATGAGAAGTATACACAAGGTAAAGTAATGTTCAGGAAGACCGCCTGTGTGTTTACCTATTGCAATAACGGATCTATGCTAGATCCCAGCAATACCATTCCCACTCTTCCCTTAACCTACCCTTCCTCACCTATCAACTCCCCCAGGTTCTTGAGTTGCCCACCTGTTCTGAGGAGCAATTTACTGTAGCCACTTGCCTACCAGCACATAATGAAGTACTTTATTAATCTGTCACCATTAATTAATCAAAAAAAATCCAAAGCAATTTAACATAAATGATAGACACAAAAGAATTAACCATTATGAAAATATATCCTGTGGTATATTTTCATTTTCACATTGACCACATATTGCAAGCCATTGATAAAATAGATTTGATTCGTTTGCGCTGTTTGTAACAAGAGCTGGTTCTTGATGATCGATTCAAAGAGAATATAAGCCTCAAAGCAACTGAAGCCTATTTGTAACTAATTCTTCACACTTGAAAGTTAAGAAAGAACATTGAGGAGAGGCTGGACGAATGCGGCTGGAATCAGAATCAGAATTAGAATTAGAATCAAGTTAATTATCACTGACATATGTTGTAAAATTAGTTGTTTTGTGGCAGAAGTACATTGAAAGACATAAAGCTATTATGAGTTACAATAAGTAACTCATCATAATCATTATGTGCTGGGTTGTATGACGTAGGCAATCATGACCATGATTGTTCTTGACAAAATGTTTTACAGATGTGGCTTGGCATTGCTCTCTTCTTGGCAGTGTTTTTACAAGACAGATGACCCCAGCCGTTAGGAATACTCTTCAGAGATTGTCTGCCTGGTGCCAGTGGTCGCATAACCAGGACTCGTGATGTGCACCAGCAGCTCATACGGCCATCCACCCCCTGCCCCTGTGGCTTCACGTGACTCTAATCGGGGGGCTGAGCAGGTGCTGCACCTTCCCCAAAGGTGACTGCAGGCTAGCGGATGGAAGGAGTGCCTTTGGAAGAGGTGTAGCTCATGTATGTAAGTAAATAGTACAAAATTATGCAATGGTTTTCATGGATTGTTCAGAAATCTGATGGTAGAAGGGTGGATGATGTTCCAAAAACTACTTACCTGAGTTTTAGGGAAAGGCTTACTAGGTTAGGACTTTTTATTTCCTGGAGTGTAGAAGAAAGAGCGGAGATTTGATCGAGGTATAGGTAGTACAGATGGGTTAAATACAAGCCAGCTTTTTCCACTGAGACTGGGTGAGACTAGAACTAGAATTCTTGGGTTAGGAGTGAAAGGTGAAATGTTTAAGGGAAGCAAGAGGGGCAACTTCTTCATTCAGAGGGTGGAACGAGCTGCTAGGCAAAGAGGTAGATGTGGGTTCAATTTCAACATTTAAGAGATGTTTGGATAAGGACATAGATGGGGGGGGGGTGTAGAGGGACCTAGGGGAGGTGCAGGTTAATGGGACTAGGCAGAATAATAGTTTGGAGAGACTAGATGGGCTCAACGGCTTGTTTCCGTGCTGCAGTGCTCTGTGACTCTAAAGGCACTGAGTGTGGATCTTCAGGCTCCTGTATCTCCTCCCTCATGGTAGTAATGAGAATATATCATGGCCCAGATGCTGAGAGTCTTTAATGATGGATGCAGTCTTTCTGAGGCATTGCCGTTTGAAGACGTCTTCAATGGCGAGGAGGCTGGAGCTCGTGATGGTGCTGGCTGAGCTTGTAACCATGCTCTTCATCGCTCAGGGTCAACCACAGATGTTGCGTCCTTGCTATCTAGATATGCAAGCCTGGGTGGTGCAATATGGAGAGCAAGCTTTTGGCCATGTAGCAAGCACCTCCTCCACTCATTTGATGAAGGGATGGCAGAGACTGATACAGTTTGGCACCGGCAGCGTCACAGGAATTTCCAGTCGACATTGAACTCGATGCAGGACTACCTTAGGGATTCCAGCTCCGGATTTTTCCCTCAGCATTTACTCCTGAAGCTCTCCTCGAGAGTGGGCATGGCTGCAAGGCAGCAGAGGTTTGAGATCGGAGTTTTCCTTCCTCTAGGCAAGCTGCCAACCACAGCTGGTGAGCCCTATCTGCCCGAAGCAAATGGCTTTAAGGTGCCAGTAGTCTGCCTTTACCTCTTCTGGAAGTGGTTCCGTCAGGCTTAGTACTGAGCCACACGTGAAGGCCAGGAGCTGCACTTGGTTGTCAGAGGCCACTTGAGGTCCATGCCACTGGGAGCGTTTAATAGTGGTGGGAGTTTTTCTCCACTACCACCGCAGGCTATGACAACCTAAAGGAACCAAGCATAGCCAATTTCACCTTATTTCTGCACTTGTTGCCAAGCAGTAATAGTTATTGTCAAGGCAAGGCCTCTGGCCTTGAACTACGGAACCCATTTACACGACTGTAACTGTGGAAACAGAACATCAGCACAAAATCAATCCCGCTCTGAAAATATGAGCTGGAAGTGAGTTATGGAAACTCTCTGGGATGCTTGAGTGATATTAGTTAATCGTAATGCCAAAATCAGCAGCACAGCCAGGCAAAGGCTAGAATTACCGGCCTTTAGCAATATATCTTTTGACAAGATGCCACAAAATATCTGAAAAAATTGTTATTTGAGGTCATACAAGAGTCAGTTGCCCTGGCATAGTGTGGTCACGGAGAAAGTGGGATGGGTGCCTAATATGATGCCTACTTTATTGAAAGTCATGATCTCTGCACCAGCACTAAGGTTCACCAAACCAGTCAGCATTATTGAATCAAATTATGAATATCATTACAGTATAAAGCAACTGCTGAGTGCCAACTGTGCTAATGAGCACTGATTTATAAGAGACATGATGAATTTTTTAAGTGATTAAATATACGTTGCAGGTATTAGAGAAAGGTGAAATTATGATGCCATGTAACATATCCATATCTTGTTAATGAAGACAGAAGCAGTGCTTATACTTGTTTGATTTCTTATCTACTGTGTTTGTTATATTAATTAAAACAGGACAAAGTAATTGGACAATTACTCACTTACAAATAATATTTGTCAATTAGGTTGTTCATTTTCATTTCTTTCCACCACGTCGTCAAAGATATACAACCAGGAGACATCGACATTAAGCTGTGGTGTCTGTTAGCACACCACTTGTCCAGGACTGCGATGGGTGTTCTGTAAGCCAGTAGGAAAGAATAAAAGAGACATACCCATGCATATCCAGCTAACATTATTTTGTCTTTAGCAAGACCCAGATACCAAATTAAAACTTAATTTGCTTCCTCTTTGCCACTCTGCAGTTGTCTATCCAATTAAATGACCGCCGGCAGGGAAATGAGGGGAGATCTTACGTAGATGTAAACAATTATGAGGGATATTAAACAGGGTGAATACATGTGGGCTTTTATTTCCCTTAGCTTGGGTGGGATGTGAACTAGAGCTCATAGTTTTAGGGTGAAAGATGAATACTTAAGGGGAATCTGAAGGGAAACTTTATTCAGTGGGTGGTGCAAGGGTGGAATGAGAAGTGGAAAATATGGGTTCAATTGTAACATTAAAGAGAAATGTGGATAGGCACATGGATGGGAGATGTTTGTTTATTTTATCATTTAGGGATAGAGAGCAATCCACCGAGTTAACTCTAGTCTGATCACAGAACAATTTACAACGACCAATTAACCTACCAACCGCTACGTCTTTGGACAGTGGGAAGAAACCAGAGTACCTGGAGGAAACCCATGTGCACTCAAGAAGAGCATACAAACTTTCTTATCGAAGAAGCTGAAATTGAACTCTGAACTGCGACGCCCTGAGCTGTAATAGCATTGTGCTAACCGCTACACTATCATGGCGCCCCACAACTGTAATCTGGAGCGATATGGTCCAGGTGCAAGTAGATGGAACTAGGGAGAAGGTAAGATCAACATGGACCAGACAGGCTGCAGGATCTGTTTCTGTGCTGTAGCGCTCTATAACTATGATTCTATAACACAGCAGTCCCCAACCACAGGGCCGCAAAGCGTGTGCTACTGGGCCGCGAGGAAACAATATGATTTGGCGATATGAGTCAGCTGCACCTTTCCTCATTCCCTGTCAGGCCCACTATTGAGCTTGAATGCACGCGAGGTCATTACCCGCGCGTCATCCATGTCAGTATGGGAAGAAGGTCAACTCCTCGAGCTTGCAAATGATGGCGGGCTGAAAAGTATGTTTGACATAACATCTCTGCCAGCATTCTGGATCAAAGTCAAGGCTAAAAATCCTGAGGCAGCCATGAAAGCACTGAAAACTTTGCTTCCATTTCCAACATATCTCTGCAATGAATGCAACGAAAACTAAATTGCGGAATAGACTGGACATTAGGAACCCCGTTCGAGTATCGCTGTCTCTCATCACCCCTCGATGGGACCGTCTTGTTGCAGGGAAACAAGCCCAGGGCTCCCACTGATTCAGCGATATTGGTGTGTTGCAATGATTTTATATGTTCATACGGGGAAAATACGTGCTGTGTGTTTAATATCCAAACGTTACTTAAAATGTTATGATGCTATTGACTTGTAAGTGACTTATATAACCATATAACAATTACAGCACGGAAACAGGCCATCTCTGCCCTTCTAGTCCGTACCGCACGCTACTCTCACCTAGTCCCACCGACCTGCACTCAGCCCATAACCCTCCATTCCTTTCCTGTCCATATACCTATCCAATTTTACTTTAAATGACAATATCGAACCTGCCTCTACCACTTCTACTGGAAGTTCGTTCAACACTTACTTCAAGCTCCCCTGATAATTGACTTATCACTATATTCATGCAAGGAAAATATGCGCTGTGTGTTTAATATTAAATTCATTAGATAAACCCTCTTAGAAATGAAATTGAGTGTATTAGTCACTTATCACCTATATTCCGGTCGTGATTAACACCCCCCCCCCAGAACAGAATAGCCAAAAACGGTTTGTAGAAAAAAATCGGCACATACATGCATGGGTAAGTCACGCATGCGCACACAGGTGCCCGCGCAAGGCTTCATGGTCATGGTAGTCTTTCTCGGCGTAAACACAACGTACTTGACTGCTACTCTTGCCCATTGGCAACCCTACCCACCCACTACCCCCCCCCCCCGGGTCGGCAGGTCCGCAAGAATATTGTCAATATTAAACCGGCCCGCAGTGCAAAAAAGGTTGGGGACCCCTGCTATAACAAATGCCAACTTCAAAGTTCAAAGTAAGTATATCATCAAAATACATGTACATCACCATATATATCTCTAAGATTCATTTTCTTGTGGGCATACTCAATAATTCCATAATAAATAATAACCATAATGGAATCAATGAAAGGCTGCCTGACTTGGGCTTTCAACCAGTGAGCAAAAGACAAAAAACTGTGCAAATACAAAAAGAAAGAAATAATAATAATAAAGGAATATGTATAAAATAAGTATAAATAATAAGATAATAAATAGATGGTATGTTGTAAAAACATGTTAAATAATTACTTGAAGCCTTTCAGCCAAAAAACCCAATTGAAAAAGAAGCAAAAATATTATCATACAATTTTTCAGTAAACGAAGAAACAAAATGGAGATTATGATGAGAGTCAGCCACTTGCACAAATACATCAAAAGACCTTTACTTGATAAGCAATGTCTCCATCTTTCAACTGAGAAAATGGGCTGTTTTACACTCATAACCGTTTACATCTGTGAACGTTGTCTCTGGTGCAGTCCCAGTAGGCCTTTGGTGAGATTTCTACTCGTGCTTTGTTTCAGCCTTGAAACCAGAGCTCTTATGTATTCACACTATTTGCGGAAGATCATACACAGTTACAGCATGGTTAGAGTAAGCATCTTTGGTGGTGGGGGCAGCGTTAGCAGGTCAGAAAATCTAAAAGCAGGATATACTTTTACAACCAGAAGTTTAAAGCAGAAATTACCATTTTCCTTCTCACCTTCCATTGATTTCTAAAGAGAGTTAGCTTTATTAGTCACATGTACATTGAAACTTATAGTGAAATTATTGTTTGCATCAAATCAAATCAGTGAGGATTGTGCTGGGCAGCCTGCAAGTGCCACTCAGCTTCTGGAGCCAACGTAGCATGCCCACAACTTAGTAACGCTAAATGTACATCTTTGGGATGTAGGAGGAAACCAGTGCATATACAAGTACACAAGCTCTTTACAGACAATGGAGGGAAATGAACCCTGATCACTGATCGCTGGTGCTGTGATCATATTATGCCAACTGCTACGCTAATTATTTCAAAATATAAAGTGAGAGACTGCCTAACTCTGCCTCTTTCTCAGCCTATCTGACATCGACACCCTCATCTAGGTTTCTGCAGCTCTGTTTTTTGACCAGGCTGATTGACTTTCCTCCCACATGAAGTAAAATGGAGCTCATTGAAAACTTTGCCGCCCGCATCCTCCACCCATGGGTTCACTGACCCTTTCGGCTTAAATTCAGTTGTAAGATTCTCATCTTTCATTTCTAATTCCTCCAAGAGTCAACACTAGTTTTCTTTGGCACTTCCTTCAGCTTCAAAACGTTTTGAGATATCATCTCTACTCCAGTCCATCTCCATTTCTAACGAGTCCACCATCAGCCATTGCATCATCACCTTGCATGTCCCTGATGTCTGGAATTTGCTCTCCTAAGTAGCATTCAATATGAAACCTACCTCTTACTGTCACAACCATGTACTCGACTGAAGCTGTAATGGAGCAGAATTTATTTAGTATTAAGTTACTGCCTTCAAGCTGCAATGAGGCCATTAGCTTTCAGTTTGACAGTTTTAGTTAGTGGCCCTGTGGGCCTAGCATTTATTATTTTACTTTTGTTATGCGCCATTCTTATTAAAATTCAGTGAATCCATTTTAGTGTTTCTCCATCTGCACTTGGGCCATAAACCCCAACACCAAAATGGACCAAGCAGAGAGAGAACAACTGACTATAGCCCTGACGTTCCTTGGTCAGGTAGGAGAGAAGTTAAGGTCAGTAGAGGCTGTGTTGGCAGAAGTGTCTCACGCAGTGCGACAGCTACTTTCAGAGCAGCAAGCCCAGTCCAAGCAGGAAAAACGGGTGTCAGCCCTCACAGTGACAGCTTGGCAACTCACCACCGACGGTAGGAGTCAGGAGGCAGCTATTACTGCTCTCCTGGTCGGTGTTCAGCAGCTCTCCACTGACAGCCAGGATCGAGGCACAGTCATTATTACTGCACTCACTGCCCCAATTCAGCGGTCTTCAGCCAGGTCAGTCTCACTTCCCACCATCTCCCACACCCTCCTCTTTAATAACCTCATCAGCCTCAGCCAGTACTGCCCCAACGCCCATGTCAGCGTCTGGACCAGAATCAAGTATTCCTCCATAAGGCAAACACTTTGGTAACCCCGGCGACTGCAGGAATTTTATTATCAAATGCGAGCTGATTTTCCAAGTTCTGCCATATCAGTTCGGTGATGAACTGGCTTACATGGTTGATTTCTTAAACGGACCCTCTCTGTCCTGCTGAAGGGTTTCGGCCTGAAACATCGACTGTCCTCTTTTCCTAGCTGAGTTCCTCCAGCATTTTGTGAGTGTTGCTCAGATACCCAGCACCTGCAGGTTTTCTCTTGTTTGCTCTCGCAGTCTGTTCTATGTTCTACAAGAACAAGATTCCCCTGCAGCCCAGTGTTTCCAGTAAATTGTACTTGAGCCTAAGAGAGTATTGATCTTCCAGTACAGGGTTGGGAGGCTGCCCACTGACTCCAGGATCTGGGCCAAGGGAAAGGGACAGTGAGGGACTATGTAGTAAAGTTCCGTATTCTTGCAGTTGAGATAGGGTGGAAGGGGAGAGCATCATCACTGCTTTCAAGTGGGCTGAGCACAGGGGTCCGGCACAAGATCGCAGTGCACGATGAGCAGGACATCCTGGATGACCTGATAACTCTGGCCATTCCAATTGACAACCAGCCAATCGAGTGGCACAGAGAAGGAATTCCCTGAGCTTCCTACGCTTTAGATCACTATCTGTCTTCACGCTGTCCCTCATCGCCCCGTACACAGTCCGCAGAGGAACATGCGCGGGTGGGGCACGTGCACACATCTCTGGATGAATGAGATCGGTGCAGGAGAACAGGGCCCTGCCTCTACTGTGGCACTCCTGAACCCTTCTGGGCATCATGTCCCAAATGCCGGGTAAAAGAGAATACCTGTCAGCAGGAAGGGGCACTCTGTTGGGTCAGTTCTCTCAAACTCATGAGCTTCAGGCACCTATTGACTCTGGGGCAGCTGGAAACCTCTGCCTCAAAGCTGGAGAGTTCCAACTGAGAGAGAATATCAATGTTGAAGGTCTAGATAGTTGGCCTTTGTGCACCAGCAAGATCCACCTTTCCACAGAACCCCTCCAACTTGTGCTAGAAGGCAACCAGAGGGAACAGTTCTCCTTCTATCTGGCTGATTCACCTGAGCTGCCACTGGTGCTTGGCCTTCCCTAGCTACCTCAACATGACTCTCTGATCAATTGATCCCTGAATGCTCTCCATGAGTGGGGACAGTCATGCCTCCCTACCTGTCTGGGTCTAACTCAAGCCCCTGTCAGCTTATCTCCTCCTGTGCCAGCTATTAGTGTGGACTTGTCTGGTGTTTAAGCAGAATATGCTGACCTTCTTGAGGTCTTCAGCAAGATGAAGGTCACCTTCCTACCTCCACACTAGTCATACAATTGTGCCGTTGACCTCTTAACTGGTTCTAGTTCTCTCAAGGGTTGGCTCTTTGGCCTCTCTCATCCTGAAATGATGGCGTTGGAAGAATGCATCAAGGAGACATTGGCATTAAGATTTATCCATCCGTCAATCTCGCCAGCAGGGGTGGGCTTCTTTTTTGTGAACAAGAAAGAGGACAAACTCCGTCTCTGCATTAATTATTGAACTCTCAACAGCATCACAGGGAAGAAAAGATACCCTCTTTCCCTGCTTGCCTCAACATTTGAACATCTCCAGGGAGCAACCATATTGTCCAAGGTAGGTGAGCGCAATGCTTACAAGCTGGTTTTCATCTGAGAAGGGGACGAGTGGAAACAGCATTCAGCATCTCCACTGGCCACTATGAGTACTCGTGGTGTCATTTGATCTGACCAGTGCTCTGGCTGTTTATCAGGCCCTGGTCAGTGGTACTTTGGGACATGATCAATCAGTTTGTTTTTGTATATTTGGTTGACACGCCAGCGCCCTTTGTATCTGCTTTGCCCGCTGCCTGGGCCTCATCACCTCTGGTGCCATCTCTCAATGCATTTCATCAACAGTCTGCCTCTGTCAGATTGAAACACAACCATTCTGGTATTTGTGGACTGGTTCCCCAAAGCTACCCTCTTCATTGCTTTTCTCAAGCTCACATTGGCTCGTGAGACTGCCACCCCCTTGGTTCAGCGCGTGTTTAGGCTGCACTGCTTTCCTCAGGATATAGTGTCCGATGAAGGACCACAGTTCACGTCCTGTTTCTTGAATGCTTTCTGTTCTCTTCTGGGTGCCACAGCCAGCCTCTCATCAGGTCTCCACCCCCAATCTAACAGGCAGACTGAGAGAGCGAATCAGGAGCAGGAGGTAACCCTGTGCCACCTGGTCTCGTCCATCCCGATGTCCTGAAGCTCCCAAATGGTTTGGGCAGAGATCTCCCACAATAACCTCCAGGCATCCTCCACTGGCATGTCCCCCTTTGAACGCCAGAAGGGATTCCAGCCACCAGCCTTTCCTGACCAAGGGATTGACGAGGGAGTACCCGCTGCTGAGACATTGGTCCAATGCTACAAGTGCATGTGAAGACAGGCCGGGGCTTCTCTGCTGTGCACTCAGAAACATGAGACCCAGCAAGCAGATTGGCTCTGCTGATGGGTGAGGCCTCTCAAGCCAGGGGAGAAAGTCTGAGTGGACTTCCTTTGAAATTTGAGAGCTGCAAGTTGGTGCCAAGCTATGTGGCACCATTCATAGTGGAGAAGTCTATCAACAGGGTTTCCTGTAGACTGCTCCTACCATCATTGAAGAAGATAGACCCAATGTTCCATGTTCCCCAGCTTAAACCCATGATTCCCACCCCCCACTTACTGCACTACCCCCTCCTCTTTGCTTGGTGGATGGGTTCCTCGTTTATTCTGTGCAGCACCTCGTGGTATCTTGCTAGCTGGGGGACAGGGTCCAGTATCCAGTATCTCGTGGATAGGGAAAGGTATGTCCGTGAGGAATGTTTCTGGGTTCTGGTCCACGATATCTTGGACAAGTCTCTCATCCAGGATTTCCAGCGGCACACGTCTCTGCACCTCAGGAGCTGATGCTAGGGAGGGGTGCTCTGTCACAACCACGGACTGTGCAGTGGAGTCTGGTCGCCCTCACAGGCCGGCAGCTGAATGGGGTTGGCCATCACGCTCATTCACTTGCCAGCCAATTAGTGTTTCATTGTGGTTGTATTTACCTCCCTTCCTCTCGTTTGAATCTTGTCGAAACTTGACCAAAGCACAGCGATGGCAATGCTCCCTGTGTACCTTTGTCCTTGTTTTGTGAAAGAAGACTACAGTCTAGATTGACACTGTAAAGGAGCGGAATTTATTTAGTATTAAGTTATTGCTGCTGAGCCTCATTGTCAGAATTAGCTTTCAGTTTGAGAGTTTTAGCTAATGGCCTTGTTGGCCTAGCATTTATTATTTCTTTCTGTTCTGCACAGTCCATATTAACATTCAGTGAACTGTTCATTCTACTTTAATGTCTCTCCCTCTGCACCTGGGCCATAACTACACATACCTGTCACGTGCCCACATCCTTCTAACATTAGCCCAGCCCGGTGTCAAATTCTGTTCCATAACAGCCCTGTGAGGTGCTTTAGTCTGTCTTGTAATGTTAACACCATCATACCGATGCAAGTTGTGTACTTTCTTTCACATTCTTTAGCTGTTGCTCTCGAAGGAAAGTTCAAGGAAGGATACTGGAGAAGGCGAGTCAGCAAGTTATGCAATGCATGAGGTCAGCTAACGCCAGTATGATCCATGTCTTTTCATAGTGAGATGTTGGTAAACCTTTGAAAGAGACCAGCTGTTCAACAGCTCACAGAGTGAACCGAGAAAGGAAGTCAAAAGGAAAAGACTGATGGGAAGGATATTCAAAACATGTTTATCTCAGAATAAAGCAAGTTAGAAAATTAAACACGAAGGCAAAAGTGACCACAGATGCTGGAATATGGATTACATGCCAAAAACTCTTTCGACTGTTGCCAACACAAGAGATTCTGTAGATGCTGGAAATCTACACACAAAACGCTGGAGGAGCTCAGCAGATCAGGCAACATCTGTGGAGAGAAATGGACAGTCGACGTTTCAGGCTGAGACCTTTCACCTGATCAAGATTGCCCATTTCTCTCCATTGAAGTTCCTCCAGCTGGAAAATTAAATGTATACTGTTACAATAGTGTGCAATGGTGATATAATTCAGGTCTTTTTTTCTCATGTACTTTTTTCTAGGATTCCGCGCATCACTGGTAAAGCTAGCATTACTCTTATGTCCCTAACTGCTCCTAAGAAAAATGGTGATGGTCCACCTTCTTTCGCCACATCGGTCCTTCCGCTGAAGGTATTAGCACCATATTGTTGGGGAGCGAATACCAAGACTTAGGCCCAGTGGTGACAAAGGACGATGTATATGTGTTGCATGAATACAGTAGCTTGTGGGCAGAGTTTAGCATTGTATGAAAGCAGTACACTGACATTACAAAACATCTACCTCCAAAGAAAGAAGGACCTGCTTTTCCAAAGAATCATCCACAATCCCAAGTTTTCCCAAAGCACACTGGTAGCCTCCAACCTGATGACAAAAACATTAATTTCTCTCCTTCCCCCTTCTTCCCTTTTCCACTCCCTATTCTGGCTTTCCTCTTACTCCTTCTCTTCTTCTCACCTGCCTATCACCTCCCTGCTCCTTCTCTTTTTCCCATAGTCCATTCTCCTCTCTTATCTAATTCCTTCTTCTTTACCCAATTACCTTTCCCGCCCATTGCCTCGTAGATTGTCATTTCATCCACTCTCCCCCACCCATCTTCCTTCCCCTTCACCTGGCTTCACCTATCACCTTCCAGCTTGTATTTCTTCCCCTCCCCTACCTCTGTATTCTGGCTTTACCCCCTCCTCTTTCCCAGTCAATGAAGGGTCTCGGCCCGAAATGTTGGCTCTTTATTCCTCTCTATAGATGTTGCCTAGTGTGCTGAGTTCCTTGAGAATTTTTGTATCTGTATTCTAGATTTCCAGAATCTCCTGTGTTCACATCAGTTGAAAATGGTTTTGGCATGTATTCACCATTGTGGGAAATAAATATATCTCGCTGCCTTAAATGTTCTCCCTCCTGGGTTGTACTACTGACATTTATCATTTCCCAATCAGCCTAAAGTTCTATGTGCCTGGGAAATATAACCCAGCGAACTTGACACTGGTGAGGTCTAGTGAAGATATCTCTGTCCTCCAGGGACGCTGTTTCAGACACTGCTTCAGGTTAAAGAAGGAACATAAATACTTGAACCTCAGTGCTCAGTGTTCTTGATCTCTAAGCACAGGGATACTTTACTTACAAAAATCTTGAAACTGATTCTTTATTTTGATGCATCGCAAACAGTCCCAGAGTGTCTATTTGGTTACAATGAAATCAGAAGGGGATGAATGCAAGGCATGCAGGGAAAGATTCAATTACACTCTGCAAATTACACAGGTCTCTCTGGGCATTTAGAAATATGATTTATAACGGCTTTTAACCCTGTTGTCATTTTCTATTTAATTTTGTTGTTCAAGTACATGCACAAGCAAAGACCATGGGACTGAAGTTATGTGGTGTCCAAAAACAATTAACTACAAAAAGCAGTTAAAAAGGACTAAGTTTTTATTTCATTAATGGAACATCGGCTTGGCTTAGTTGGGTGCTCACTGGCTTCTGCCTCAGAAAGTTGTGAGGCTCGGGCTGAATTCCAGCAGTCTGAAACGTTAAGCCAAAAATGCCTGTTAACTCCCTTGGTTCCAGTACAACAACTACACCTGTATTGCTTAACACCTTCCACACAGTAAAAGGACATATCTGTTGTGATGCAGATAAGGGCAGGAGACAGGGAGCACAAAGCAGAACAACCGGCCCACCATTTTTTTTAAGCATTCGAAGTTTTGAAAGTTTACCGTTGAGGACACAAGGGGATTGCAATCTCCTTCTCCTAGCCCCCGTGTTCAGCTAAAGTCCACGGCGCTTTTTAAAAGTTCAGCAGCGTTAACATTTATGACCAAGTGAATAACAGGAGTCCGGTTGTGACCTTTGTTCTGCTGCTTCAAGCAGGAAATTTGAGTTTAATTGTAACGGAGTTTCAATGCTTGAGGCAAAGTGCCTGCAATCAACTGCAATTAGGATAATCTGGCAGAGCACCTAGAGATCAAAGACGTCATAGCTCACATCGTTTGGGATCAGTCCCTTTGGCCCTGTTAGTCCATGTTGAACGTCAAGCACTCATTTGCACCATTTCCATGTTATGTTCCTCTAATCTCCTTCCAAATTCTACCACTCACTGGGGTATGAGATCCAGTGGCCAATCAACCTACCAACCAGTGTGTGTGGGACGTGGAAACCGGAACGCCCGGAGGGCAACGCATGCAATGACAGGGCAACACACACCGAACGTCGACTGTCCTTTTTTCCGTAGGTGCTGCCTGGCCTGCTGAGTTCCTCCAGCATTTTGCGCGTGTTGCTCGGATTTCCGGCGTCTGCAGATTTTCTCCTGTCAACGGCAGGGCAAATGTGCAGGGTCCATAAAGAGAGACAGCACACGCTTAGGATTGAACTCAGATCACAGGAGCTCCACTTTGTTACATTGCGGTGCCACCACCAGCGATACTGTACATCTCTACATCTCTAAAACTGTGAATCAGAATCGAGTTTATTATCACTGACTCATGTGAGGAGAAAGTCGTTGTCTCGCAACAGCGGTACAGAGCAATAACACAATTAATTCACATTACAAAAGTAGTGCAAAAAGTTTATGGGTTCATGGACTGTTCAGAAATCTGATTTATTTACTTATTTATTAAGATACAGCATGGAATTAGCTCTTCTGGCTTTCAAGTCACACCCTCCAGTGATCCCCCGATTTAACCCTAGCCTAATCACAGGACAGTTTACAATGACCAATTAACCTCCGAGCCGGTACGTCTTTGGACTGTGGGAGGAAACAGAGCACGGGAAGGATACCCACACAGTCATGGGGAGAACGTATGTACTCCCTAAAGGCAGTGGCAGTAATTGAAACACGAGGAAGTCTGCAGATGCTGGAATTTCAAGGAACATACATCAAAGTTGCTGGTGAACGCAGCAGGCCAGGCAGCATCTCTAGGAAGAGGTACAGTCGATGTTTTGGGCCGAGACCCTTCGTCAGGACTAACTGAAAGAAGAGCTAGTAAGAGATTAGTAAGAGAGTAAATCTCCTACTAGCTCTTCTTTCAGGCAGTTGCGTTCACCAGCAACTTTTATGTGTGTGGCAGTAATTGAACCCGGGTTCCTGGTACCAAAGCGTTGTGCCAACCATTATGTTGTGGTGTCGCCCCATAATGAAGGGCATACGGTAGATAGGGTAAATGTGAGCAGTGAAATGGAAAGAGGATGAGTCCAAGGCATGCAAGGGAAGATTCAATTACACTCGCAAAAGGAGGAGGAGAAGATGGCGGCGCGATGCAGCGCGCGCGGTCTCTCTGGTGAATGATATCTGTAATCTGTCAAGTAGGGTACCGTGCACAATTCTGATTTGATGGAGACAGACGTGAAAGTACGGAGGAACATCTGGAGAAACTTCTGAAATGCCCGCTTCGCTGCCGCTGCTACTGTGTGGTCCGGAATCTTCGAAGAAAAAGGCCCCGAATCCTTGGCTTTGCTTGTTTCAGTGGCCGGGGCTAGGTCAAAGGCGCTCGGGAAGCTGTATCGGAGGGGCTGGTTGGAGGCTCGAAGTTTTCGGATGGACGGACTGGGCGTCGGCTGTGGTCAGCTGCTTCCAAGGCATCGGCAATTGTCGGTGTCTTGGAGGTTTATGGCAGGGAGTTTCTCCCTTTTGTTGTCTGCTATCGGGGACTCGGGAGTCGATCGGGACATGAGACTTTTTTTTACCGTGCCCATGGTCTGTATCAAATTATGGTATTGTTTTGCACTGTTGTAACGATATGTTATAATTATATGGTTCTGTCAGTGTTAGTGTTAATGTTAGTCTTTGGTTTGTCCTGTTTTCTGTGATATCACTCTGGAGGGACATTGTATCATTTCTTAATGCATGTATGCATTTCTAAATGACAATAAAAGAGGACTGAGTGTTCTCATAATCTAAATTAAGCGGGTCTCTCTGGGCATTACTTTTACCATATGGGCATGAGGGTGGAGGAGGAGAAGAAGTTAAGTCTGGGGAGCTTAAACCATGGGTTCCATCATTAATTGAATGATTCGTGATTAACTTGGTTTTAAATTTTTAAAAGGGCTAATTCTGGATCATTGATCTAAGTCAATGAATTAAGTTCCAAGAACATGGGCATATCAATACATACATTTGTGTGGCATTTGTTGCAAGGCCGTGTATAAGGAATTCCTTAGTGTTAGATTTGGAAGAAAATGAAGACCCTTGTTTGAAGTTCCTGTGTCCTGCTTCTGCAGTTGTGAGTAGAATTTAGAGTGTCATGGTATCAAGCAGTTAGAGTGACACTATTACAGTTCGAGAAGTTCTGGAATTCGGAGTTCAATTCCGGCGTTGTTCAGGAAGGAGTCTCCATGAGGTGCGTAGGTTTTCTCCCACAGTTCAAAGATGTACTGGGTAGATTAACTGGTCATTGTAAATTGTCCTGTGATTAGGATAGGGTTTTCTTCAGTCCTGACGAAGGGTTCCGGCCCGAAACGTTGACTCATCATTTCCACTGATGCTGCCCGACCTGCTGAGTTCCTCCAGCGTATTGTGAGTGTTGCTTTGATCCCAGCATCTGCAGATTATTTTGTGTTTAGGGTTAATTGATGTTGTGGGGTTGCTGGGTGGTGTGGTTCAAAGTGCAGGAAGGGCCTACTCTGTGCTGTGTCACTAATAAAATAAATAAATGAAAATAATATAAATTAAATAAATAAATAAATAAAATATCCAAACCCCACTTTAGGAATTGGAAATGGAGAGGATTAAAAGGAATAGAAAATGAAGGGTCAGTGTATGATGAGTGATTGATGGCTCTGGGTCTGTACTCACTGGAGTTTAGAAGATTGAGGGGGGGATCACATTGAAACCTATTGAATATTGAAAGGTCTTTATAGCGTGGATATGAGGAGGATGTTTTCTATACTGGGGGAGTCTTGGACCAGACGGAATAGCCTTAGGGTACAAAAACATCCCTTTAGAACAGAGATGAGGAGGAATTTCTTTAGCCAGAGGGTAGTGAATCTGTGGGATTTGTTGCCAATGACGAGTGTGAATGCCAAGACACTGGCTATATTTAAAGCAGAGTTTGATCTTTTCTTGATTAGTAAGGGCATCAGAGGTTATGGGAGAAGGCAGAAGTACGAGATTGAGAGAGATAACAAATCAGTCATGATGGAATGGTGAAGTAGACTTGATGGGCTGAATTGCCTAAGTCTGTTCCTATACCTTTTGTCTGGAGGAACCAGGGAAAAAGATCAACATAAGATCCTTTAAAAGCTTTGCTGTCACTTCATGGACTTTGTAAATACTCAGCAATCAAAAATGGCAGAAAATAGAATATTGTGTTCAGTCAGTCCATTTTGCTCAGGTACTGCAGGTGAGATCAAGTGAGATCTCCAGCCAGCCACATATGACCAACATGTGTTCTTAAAGCTGTGCCAAAAAAATTTAAAATAGAAATCCAAGCAAAGAAGACCTGAGTTACTGGGAAAGGGTCAATGGGTTAGGATTTTATTTTCTGTTGTATAGGAGAATGAAGGGAAATTTGATAGAAGTATACAAAACGATGAGGGGTATGGATAGGACAAATGCAAGCAGGCTTTTCTCTACTAATATTAGGTGAAACTAGAACTAGAGGTCATAGGTTAAGGGTGAAGGGTGAAATATCTAAGGGGAACCTGAGGGGGAACAACCTCACTGAGAAGGTAGTGAAAGTGTGGAACAATTTGTCAGTGGAGATGGAGGATGCTGGTTCGACTGCAGCATTTAAAAGAAATTTGCATAGGTACATGGATGGGAGTGATTTAGAGGACTACGGTCCAGGTGTGGGTCGATGGAGCCAAGCAGAATAGCAGTTCAGTAGCAACCGAATGGACTGAAGGGCCTGTTTCTGTGCTGTAGTGTTCTGTGACTCTCAGACTCTAAAATGGAGACACGGATTAGCAATTCCAAGTACTCTCAGGAAAAGGACTACAGTATAGACAAGCTGAAGGCCAAGTGAGCTGGCATCCTCAAGATGAAGGGCACTACCAGGGGTTTTCAGCTGAACACTGAAAAAGGGACAGGAGAACATTACTGTTGCATGTGTAAAGTTTATTCAAGATCCATAACACTTGAGATACCATAGCCAATCTGACAATCTCAACAAGTCCAAAAATTAGAAGGATCTTTGTTATGTATAAAATACCAGCCAAGTCAGATTTTGACAATGGGCCACGTGGTGCGTCATGGAGACTTTGATGCAATGTAAGAGCATCAAGTATTCATTATTACGTCCATATCATCCTCCTCCTTATAGGGCAGTGGAAAGACTGTATTAAAGGAAGCTTTAAAAAAAAACAAATGTTTCAAGATTACTCCCAAATATGAATCATGGACAGAATAAATTCTTGTTCAAGTATCATATGACTATAATCTGCTGCTGGTTTTCCTCTGACATTATTTTCTACGTACATAATGACTCTTGGTACATTGTAACATAGGGAGTAGGGAAACAGCAATAAAAAAAGAGAAAAACATGTCTCAAGGTACAGAAAAGCAAATCTGAAAGAGTGAGAGTATCAGAGACATCCGTGAATAAGCACAAGAGCTAGAAACAGAGCCTCAGGGAAATAGTCCCAATCTATAGTCCAAAAGTTTATTTGTTGTTGGAAATCGTGCCAGAGGTATCCACAGAGAATAAAATGATCATAACGAGAGACGTACCTGCAGAGACTGATGTACACTGTATGAAGTTAAATCTATTCCCTGTGTCGACGCAGAATGAGCAAGCGCTCGGCCATTGCAGAACTGCAGTACGTCACGAAATTCAGAGTTCTTTGGATCCTGGAATGTGTACAACATTTGACAATGTTGATCCCACTGACAAATCCAGCTAAAGAATTTAATCTGAAATAATCTGTGTGTAACAGTTAAAAAACTTTTTATGTAGATTTTCTTTTCGAAAAGAGAATGCAGTGTGCTGGATGTATATTTAGTTACCTAAATGTCATGTTATCAGAAAATATTATGATGTCATTACATGTCTTTTGTTTATATACACACTTGGTGGCTACTTTATAAGTGGCCACTGAATGTATGTTCATGGTCTTCTGCTGCTGTAGCCCGTCCACTTCAAAGTTCGACGTGTTGTGTGTTCAGAGATGCTCTTCTACACACCACTGTTGTAACATGTGGCTATTTTAGTTACTGTTGCTTTCTTGTTAGCTTGAAACAGGCTGGCTATTCTTCTTGACCTTTCTCATTAACAAGGCGTTTTCACCCACAGAATTGCTGTTCACTGGAGGTTTTTAAGTTATTCACACCATTTTCTGTGAACTCTAGTTAATGCCGTGCATTAAACTCCTAGGAGTTGAGCAGTTTTGGAGATACTCAAACCACTCTATCTGGCACCAACAATCATTCCATCGTCAAAGTCACTTACATCACATTTCCTCCCGATTATGATATTTGGTTTAAACAACAACTGAACTTCTTGACCATGTTTGCATGTTTTTATCCCTTGTGTGCTGCCACATGATTCGGCTCATCAGATATGTGCATTAACAAGCAAGTGTTCAGAACGTACCTAATAAAGTGGCCACTGAGTGTGTATGTAGACATTAATATCCCTGCAGCAAAGCCTAGTCGTTTATAACATCTATAGGAAATAATGGTACAAGATCAATCTTTGCAGTCATACAAGTGGTCAGGGGAATTTGTAGTTTGCAGCTATGTGGAAAAGTCCAGCAGTTAAACTGTTAATCACTTTGTGAGTGATTCATCAGTCTTTATATCACTCTTGCTTCCTGTTGGTAATGAACCTGGAAAAATAAAAAGCCCAGCTGTGGGTGGCATAGGAAAAAGTGAAAATAAAATTGTTTAAGTAACCTTTCCATTAATAAATGAGATTTGGCTTTCTATTTGGATTAGTCTCGAAAGAATGAATGTAGGACCTTTCCAATTCTTCTAAATCCCTTAGTAATTGTGTTTGGTTGCAACATGATCAGGAATGAAAAGTTCTGCTGTAATTGTTACAGGAAAATGCACAAATACCACTGAGCTCTATGTAAACATTGATATTCTGAAACAGAACTTCCCAGCTTCTGGGCCTGCACATTTGGAGGAAGGTAACTGTTTTCACCTTCAGCTTCAGGCTTTGGCAGGATATCACAGGCATGCCCAATTAGGAGGCTGGCGGGTTTCCATTCATCCAAATGAGTTAAAGTTCATTGCCTTTGGAGAGGGTCCAGAGGAGGTTCATGAGAACGATCCCAGGAATGGAAGGGTTAACGTGACAGCGGTCAGGTCTCTGGCACTGAGTCTGACTCTGTGTTTCAGAAGAGAAGGGGGGAGAAGAGGCGAACTGGGGTGGTAGGGGATTTATTAGTTAGGGGTACAGAGAGGAGGTTCTGTGGATGAGAACGAGATACCCGAATGGTATGTTGCCTCCTGGGTGCTAGGGTAAGGGACATCTCGGATTGAGTCCTCAACATTCTTAAGTGGGAGGGTGAATATCCAGAGGTCGCGGTCTATGTAGATACCTATAACTTAGGTAAGAAGAGTGACGAGGTTCTGCAAAGGGAGTTCAGGGAGTTGGGTACTGAGTTAAAGGCAGGACATCCAGGGTTGTGATCTCAGGATTACTATGTGTTGGTGAGGCCAGAAATATGAAGTTTATGCAATTTAACTTGTGTCGAAGGAGTTGGCGTAGGAGGGAGGGCATGAGATTTTGGATCTTTGGGGCTCTCTTCCCAGGAAGGTGAGACCTGCACAGAGGAGATGGTTTACACGTGAACTGGAATGGACTAATATCCTAGTGGGACGATTTGCTGGTGCTGAATGGTGGTGTTTAACCTAGAGTTGCAGGGGTGTGGGAACCAGCGCACCAGAACAGTTAGTGGAGAGGTTATGGAGACAGATGTTGGTAAGACCTCAGACAAGTCAGGAAGCAAAAGGTTGAGCATGGTGTGACTAGTGTCCTGAGCTGGGTATATTTCAATGCAAGAAGTATTGCAGGAAAGGCAGATGAGCTCAGGGCATGAATCATAACACCTGGAATTATGACATTGTAGCCATTAGTGAGACTTGGTTGCAGGAAGGCCAGGACTGGCAGCTCAATATTGTTTTATATTTGACAGCGTGGGAGCGTTAAAGGAGGAAGGGTATCATTACGAGTCAGGGAAAATGTCATGGCTGTGCTCAGTCAGAACAGACTGGAGAACTTGTCCAGTGAAGCATTATGGGTGGATCTGAGAAATATGAAAGGTATGACCACATTAATGGGGCTATATTACAAACCACCCAATAGTCCACAGGAATTAGAGGAACAAATTTGTGGAGAGATCACAGATTGTTGCAAGAACCATGAGGGTGTTATAGTAGATGATTTTAACTTGCTACATATTGATTAGGACTTCCAAACTGTAAAAGGACTAGATGGGATAGAGTTTATCAAACATGTTCAAGAAAGTTTTCTTAATCAGTATGTAGAAGTCCCAATGAGAGAGAATGCAATACTTGATCTGCTATTAGAGAATGAGACACGGCAGGTGACAAAAGTTTGTGTAGGGGAACACTTTGCCATTAGTTTCGGAGTAAATATGCAAAAAGATTGGTCTGGTCCAGGGGTTGAGATTCTAAACCGGAGAAGCGACAATTTTGATGGTATCGGAAATGATTTGGCAAATGTGAATTGGGACAGGCTGTTTTCTGACAAAGGTGAACTTCTTAGGTGGAAGTTTTGAAAGTGCAAAGCTTGTATGTGCCTGTTGGAATAAAAGGTAAAGATAACAAGAGTAGGGAAACTTGGTTTTCAAGAGATATTGAGACCCTTGTTAAGAAAAAAAGGGAGGTACATTGCAGGAACAAATGAGGTATGTTATATGGAGTATAACAAATGCAAGAGAACAGTTAAGAAAGAAATCATGAAGGCTAAAAGAAGGCATGAAGTTTCCCCAGCAGACAAGGTGAAGAAGAATCCTAAGGGATTCTACAGGTATATTAGGAACAAAAGGATTATAAAAGACAAAATTGGTCCTCTGGAAGATCAGAATGGTAATCCATATATATGGAGCCAAAACAGATGAGGGAGATCTTAAATAAATTTTTGCATCTGTATTTACTCAGGAGATGGACACAGAGTCTATAGAAGTGAGGCATCAACTTCATGGACCTGTACAGATTATAGAGGAGGAGATGTTTGCTGTACTGAGGCAAATCTGGGTGATTAAATGCCTTGGGTTTAACAAGATATTCCCTTGGACACCATGGGAGGCAAGTACAGAAATTGCCTGGGCCCTAGCAGAGATATTTAAATCATCCTTAGCAACAGGAGAGGTGCCAGAGGATTGGAAGATAGCCAGTGTTGTTCAGCTGTTTAAGAAAGGCTCTAAATATACACCAGGAAATTATAAGCTGGTGAGTCTGACATCAGTAGTGGGAAAATTATTGGAAGGTATGCTGAGGGACTAGATGTATAAGTATTTGGATAGACAGGACTGATTAAGGATTGTCAGCATTGCTTCATGCATGGTAGGTTATGTCTAATCAATGTTGTAGAGTTTTTCATGGAAGTTACCAGGTAAATGAGGTAAGGCAGTGGATGTTGTCTACATGGACTTTTGGAAGGAATTTGACAAGGTCCCACATGGGAGGTTGATCTAAAAGGTTCAGTCGTTTGGCATTCAAGATGAAGTAGTAAATTGGATTAGACATTGGCCTTGTGGCGGAAGCCAGAGAGTGATAGTAGATGGCTGCTTTGCTGACTGGAGGCCTGTGACTAGTGGAGTGCCACAGGGATCGGTGCTGGATCTGTTATTGTTTGTTATCTGTATCGATGATCTGGATGATAATATCGTTAACTGGATCAGCAAATTTGTGGATGACACCAAGATTGGGGTGTAGTGGGCAGTGAGGAGGGCTATCATAGCTTACAGAGGAATCTGGATCAGTTGGAGAAATGGCAGATGGAACTTAATGCAGAGAAGCGTGAGGTATTGCACTTTGGTAGGATCAATCAGGAGAGGTCTTACACGGTGAACGGTAGGGCACTGAAGAGTGTGGTAGAACAAAGGGATCTGGAAAATCAGGTCCATAATTCATTGAAAGTGGCGTCACAGATAGATAGGGTTGTAAAGAAAGCTTTTGTAGCATTGGCCTTCATTAATCAAAGTATTGAGTACAGGAGATGGGATGTTATGTTGAAGATGTATAGGACATTGGTGAGGCCTAATTTGGAGTATCATGTGCATTTTTGGTCACCTGTGTACAGGGAAGATGTAAATAAGGTTGAAAGAGTGCAGAGAAAATTTATAAATTTGAATAGATTAGGACTTTATTCCTTGGAACATAGAAGACACAGGAGATTTGATAGAGGTATACAAAATTATGAGGGGTCTAGATAAGGTAAATGCAAGCAAGTTTTTTCCACTGCAATTGGGTGGGACTACAACTAGAGATTATGGGTTAAGGGTGAAAAGTGAAAAGTTTAAGGGGAACATGAGGGAATACCTCTTTACTCAGAGGGTCATGAAAGTGTGGAATGAGCTGCTAGCACAAGTGGTCCACGTGAGCTTGATTTTAGCATTTAAGACTATAAGGCCATAAGACCATAAGATATTGGAGTAGAATTAGGCCAGTTGGCCCATCACGTGTGATCTACCATTTCATCATGACTGATCCAATTTTCCTCTCAGCCCCAATTTCCTGCCTTCTCCCCATATCCCTTCATGCCTGACCAATTAAGAACCTATCAACCTATGCCTGAAATTTACATAAAGACTTGGCCTTCACAGCTGCCTGTGGCAATAAATTCCACAGATTCATCACTTTCTGGCTAAAAAAATTTCTCCTAATCTCTGTTCTAAAACGACACCCCTCTATTATGAGGCTCTGTCCTCTGGTCTTGGACTCTCCCAACTTAGGAAACATCCTCTTCATATCTACTCTATCACAGGCTATCACCATTTGATAGGTTTCAATGAGGTCACCTGTCATTCTTCTGAATTCCAGTGCATATAGGCCCAGAGCCATCAAACGCTCTTCATATGACAAGCCGTTCAAACCCGGAATTATTTTCTTGAACCTCCTTTGAACCTTCTCCAGTGTTAGGTCATAATTTTTAAGATAAGGGGCTCAAAATTGCTCATGCTCATAATACTCCAAGTGAGGCCACACCAGTGCTTTATAAAGACTCAACATTATACCATTGTATTTATATTTTCTCCTCTTGAAATGAATGCTAATATCATATTTGCCTTCTTCACCACAGACTTGATCTGCAAATTAACCTTTAAAGAATCCTACACGAGGACTCTCAAGTCCCTTTGCATTTCAGTCTTTTGTCATTTTCTCTCCAATTAGAAAATAGTCAACCCTTGAACTTCTTCTTCCAAAGTGCATGACCATACGCTTCCTGACACTGTATTCCATCTGCCACTTCGATGCCCATTCTCCTGACCTAAGTTCTCCTGTAGTCTCTCTACTTCCTCAACACTACCTGCCCCTCCTCCTATCTTCCTATCATCTGCAAACTTTTCAATAAAACCATCAATTCCATCATCAAAATCATTAACAAATAATGCAAAAAGAATCAGTCTCAACACAGACCACTGTGGAACACCAGCAGCCAAGAAGAAAAGGCTCCCTTTAATCCCACTCATTGCTTCTTCAAGTGAAGTTTGGGTAGATACATGGCTAGTAGGAGTATAGAGGGTTATGGTCCAGGTGTAGGTTGATGGGAGTAGGCAGTTTAAAAGGTTTCAGCATGGACTAGATGGGCTGAAGGACCTGTTTCTGTGCTATGACTATGACTCTATGATGTATGAGGAGCACTTGATGGCTCTGGGCCTGTGCTTGCTGGAGATTAGAAGAATGAGGTGGGATCTTATTGAAACCTATTTAATACTGAAAGGCCCAGATTAAGTGGAAGTGAAGAGTATGCTTCTGATAGTGGGGGAGTCAAGTAACAGAGGGCACAGCCTCTGTTTTGAACAGATCTGAGGAGGAACTTCTTTATTCAGACGGAGGTGAATCTGTGGAATTCATTGCCATAGAGGCCAAGTCATTGTGTATACCTAAAGTGCAGGTTGATAGGTACTTGATTAGTAAGGGTGTCAAAGGCTACGGGAAGAAGGCAGGAGAATTGAGTGAGAGGGCTATTAGATCAGCCACGATGGAATGGCAGAGCAAAGTAGATGGGCTGAATGGCCAAATTCTGCTTCTATGTCTTATGGTCTTATGACAGAAAGTTAAGAGCCCCACAGGATCATTGTACATTTGAAACCCTGGGGAGAGCGAATGGCCCTTGAATGCAGTGCTGGGAGCTAAAATCTGTGCAACACCATCTCCCATTTATATGAAAAGTAACATGCCCTTTGACGTTTTTGAGGTGCATCTCAAGGGCATATTAGGGAAGGTGGCTGAAGTCAAACAAAGTTTGCAGAATCAATGCGGTTATTTACTAGCACACGTGGCGGTTAGCGCAAACACTTTATAAGGCCAGTAATCACCAGTTGGGGTTCGATTTCTGTTGCTGTCTCCATCATGACTGCATGGGTTTCTCCTGAGTGTTCCAGTTTCCTCCCACATTCCACATAAATCAGGGCATGCTACGTTGGTGCCAGAATAGTGGCGACTCTTGTGTGCTTCCCCCAGCATAATCCTTGCTGATTTGACTTGATGCAACTTATGCATTTCACTGTATTGATGTACATTCCAGACTCAAGATTGCTTAAGGTCACTTCCAAGACACAAGTGTAAAGGGGGAACAAAATAATTGTTAATCCAGATTTGTTACTGCAGTAAAAAACGCAACAAGATAAGGAACACAAATTAAAAAAAAACACAATATATATAAATATAAAAGATAGTTTTAAAAATATACAAAGATTGATTTTATGTCCATAAAGTGATGCTAGACACGGGAGTGACTGACAGCAAGAGATAAAGTAGAATACATGTGACAAATAAAGCTAATCTTTAAATTTTCCATCTACCTCTAAATCTGATCCTTTCCCACAAGAAGGTGCATTAAAATGCCACCATCTACAGGCTTTCCTCCAAGTGTCACATGGTCCTGATTTGGAAATAGATTGCTATCCCTTCCTTGTGGATGAGTTTAAATTCTGGAAACTCTGTTCAACAACCCTTTGAGAGCAGCTTCACCAGAAGGACTGCAGTGCTTCAAGAAGGTCTCTGATCATTACCTTCTCTTTAGAGGTGAGAAATAAACATTTATCCAGATCCCCTAAACCTGAAGATAAAATTCCCATGGAATGAAACTGACAATAGATTAGATTTTCTTTTTCTTTATTTTTAATTGTGCAACATCATACCTTAATAATTTAAATGAAGAAATGATTTACAATGGTAACACAACATTAACTTCCTACATCAAATGTGTAAGGGGGTATAGCTCAGTGGTAGAGCATTTGACTGCAGATCAAGAGGTCCCTGGTTCAAATCCAGGTGCCCCCTGTTGTTTTGGACAGTATGGCAGTGTACGCTATTACAGCACCAGTGACCCATGTTCAGTTCTGCCACTGCTTGTAAGGAGTTTGTACATTCTCCCTGTGACCATGTAAATTTTTTTTCCAGTGGTGCAGTTTCCTCCCACATTCCAAAGATGTATGGTTTTATAGTTTAATTAGTCACATGGGTGTTATTGATGACACAGGCTCTGTGGCCCTGAAGGACTGTTATTGTGTTGTATCTCTAAATCAAATCTAAATTGAATCAGGTTTTATAGTGTATACCAGTCAGAGGTGGGAGCAGGATATCTGGGTCCTCATTGATGGAGCTTTTTGACCGTTCCTCAGGTTTTTACTCTACCTCTGCCCTTGGGCTCTGTTGTTTCACTGACTTGAATCAGTCAGGTGTAGGTATGCTTTACAGTTTCTAAATGGAGGAGGAAGCCTGAGGCTCGAAGGAAGTAGCATTCTTGCCAATGATCGGCAGTTTTCCCTGTGACGAGATTGACACGCAAAGCACTTGTATTTGCTTGAGCTTTGCCTGCTTTATTATGAATGCTACAGCAAAGCCCATGCACCCTTCAACTTGTATGAAGGGAACAGCAAGCTTCTAATTTTTAATCATTCTCTGGAGAAATGCTTAGGATCATCCTATGGATACAGGAGACACAATCATACTTGAAACTGAAGAGCGAGGAAAAGTATATAAGGAGCATGGTGAGAGATGGACAATCATCACTGGCTTTTAGACATTCTCTTAGATTGGACTGTAGTTTATATTGCTCGCCTTCAGTTTTCTGTGTTTTCTTCCTTGCTGCTGATTGGTGCGTCGGGGTTCCGGGTGGGAAATGTGTTAGTTTTTGTGCAAGAGAAGGTTTTGGGGTCTGATGTTCTTGTTGATTTTTGTCTGTGGGTGATCTGTTGGTTTTTGTGTGTGGGCGATCTGTTGATTTTTGTGTGTGGGCGATCTGTTGGTTTTTGTGTGTGGGAGAGGAGGTTAGTAGATTGGTGCTGGTGTCCACTGTTCTTTTTTGCAGGGAAGGGTTGGGGGTTCGATGTTGTTGTCGCTGGTTTTTTTTGCGAGGAATGGGGTTGGGGGTTTGGGGTTTTTGATGTTCTGGCTGCTGCCTTCAGGGAGGGAGGGGTTGGGGTTTCGTGTTTCATTGGCTGTTTTCCGTGTGGGTGAGTTGTTAGTTTTTTAGTGCGAGGGAGTGGGGGTTTGGGGTTTGCGAGTTTTGTTCCTTTTTCCTTTTCATGGGGGAAGGAGGTTGACGTCTTTTCTCTCGATGACTCCCATGGTTTTTCTTTATTTCATGGTTATCTGGAAAAGATTATTATCAGAGTTGTATTGTACATGCATACTTTGACAATAAAATTAATCTTTGAATGTTTGAACCTTTGAATGGTTCATCTAGCCAAACCACGCTGAACGCCTCTGCCCCTCTATCCCCTACACCCCACCAGTATCACAACTTGGATCTACTTGTGTTCTGGCCATAGCTCATTTGGTTGTTCTTATCTCTTGAGTTGAGAGATACAGAAGAAACCCTTGGCCGGCAGCTCATCAGGGCACAGATGGTTCTTCACACCATCTGATATGGTGCCTTCCTAAGGAAAAATCAAATAGAGGCCCTGGGTGCTCTGTCAGGAGAACCTCAAAGGATTCTATTATTTTGAGATACAGGCTGGTAACAGGATCTTCCGGCCCAACAAGCCCACGCTGTCCAATTACACTCATGAGACCAACTAACCTGACCAGATCATCTGGAGGAAACCCATAGGGTCACAGGGAGAATGCGCGAGCTCTTTAGGGACAGCAGCGGAATTGAACCCAGATCGCAAGTGCATTAATGTGCTGCCCAAGTTCAAGGTGCAACTTTGAGGAAGAGAAGGTGAATCAATCCCAATGTACTAGTCAAAACCTATCCATCACGAAGCTCAGTCGGAAGAGGTGATTGCTGTAACTAGGAGCTTGCTGTGTGCAAATCAGCTGCCAACTTCCTGCACTGCAGCAGTGTCTGCACTTTAAAGATTATGCTTCATTGTCTGAAGAAGTGCTTGGGAACATCCTGTGGATGCAGGAGACACAGACACACTTGAAGCTGAAGAGCGAGGAAAAATATCTAAGAGCGTGAGATGGACAATAAACACTAGCTTTGCCAGCAACCCCTGAATGAATGGAATAACAGCATGCATCACGCACAGACATTCACACAATCACAAGCGCACAGATAAACACACATACAAACTAAGTGTGCGGTCGCAAGCATATGTCCGCAATTAATTTATGGCTGTGTTAGTACAAGTTCATGAAAGCCAATATAGAATAATTAAAAATTAATCCTGTTTCTTTGTTCCTATTTATAGAATGGTCTTTATTGCACTTTATTGAACTGAAGAGTTTCAGGTGGCTGTTTGAACTTGTAAAGTGAGAAATTAAACCAAGGCCTCATCTGCACTCTCAGGTGGACTACAAACGATTATGGCACCATTTCAAAGAAGAGCAGGTGAGTAGTGTTTTGCAACTTTGCCGCATTTTCTGGATTTCACTTGCGATGGGTGTCAGCTGCCAGGATCCACTTGTCAACATGAACTTTATTTCCCCCAGTGGAAATTGGCGCAGTGACCGGCTTACATACACAACATTGCTCTGCTTGGAAATGGCCCTGAGCCATGTTTTATTTTCAGTTGACTTCAAATGGATTGGTGATTAATCGCTTGATATTCATTATGAAGTTGTGATTGTCTGTTTAACTCATTATCAGTTTAAAACCGTTGTTGCATTTCATACTTCATTGGGTGGCAAATCGTGGAATTCATTGCCACAGGTGTCTGTGGAGACCACGTCACCGGTATATTTAAAGCGGAGGATGGCAGCTTCTTTATTAGTAAGGGCATCAAAGATTATGGAAAGAAGGCAGGAGAATGGGCTTGAGAGGGATAGAATATCAGCCATAATGAAATTGCAGAGCACTCAATGGGCTGGATGGCCTAATTAGGCTCCTATGACTTATAGTCTCAAATTGAATCAATGGTTATTGAACTGTATAAAATACATAATGTCTTATACCTGTAATTTGTTTTGAGGACCATGCATTCTAATACCAGAGGGTGTGCATTGAAGGTGAGAGGGGGCAGGTTCAAAGGGGATGTGAGGGGTAAGTTATTTACCCAAGTGATGGATGCCTGGAATGCACTGCCTGGTATGGTGGTAGAGGCAAATACATTAAAGGCTTTTAAGAGACATTTAGATAGGCACGCGAATGTGAGGAAAATGGAGGAATATGGACGTTATGTAGATAGGAGGGATTGGTGTTTGGGTGTTTTAAATTTACCTTTTTAGCTAGTTTGACACAACACTGTGGGCTGAAGGGCCTGTTCCTGTTCTGTGATCTATGATATTAAAACATAGAACATTGAACACTACATTACAGTACAATCCCTTCAGCCCACAAGTTATGTTGACGTTTTGGTTTCCTCTAAGATCAATCTAAGCCTTCTGTCCTACATAGCCTTCTATTTTTCAATCATCCATGTGCCTATTCCTAAAATACCTCTAATGTATCCGCCTTTACCATCACTGCCTTGGAAATTCCTGTTGAACTTTCCCAAGGTGAGTTGGGAAGTGAACGATAAGTTTAGTTAATAACGATAAGTTTATCTTTGAAACTTTACCCCTGTTAATGCCTCCTACAGAAGCTGTCTGAAATGCCAGGTAGGAGTAGCAATCTCTATTTTTATTTACCTAAGTGCAACATCCGCTGTAGAATTGAGGGGGACGAAGATGTTTTGGTTGTACAAGAAATGGTGCCATCAGAAAGGCAGCACTCAAAGCAATTGATCTTTAACCTTTCGTATTACTCAGACGTTATAATAGATCTGTACATTGGGAAATCAGCTGGACCACAGTGTAAAATGCATACCCATTCTCTGTGTGACTCATACTCGCACATTCATAACATGAGAGGATAATAGAGTTTCAGATTTCTTAAGCAGAGGACTGGTTCCTAACATGGTGCTTTTTCCGATCTGGTTCCCATGTGTTCTGCCTCATTCAGAACTGTGTATTGTGCTACAACTGGCCCCTTAGCAAGTTTATTTTTGATTGTGTACTGTATGATGTGGTTTTTGAACATTACTCACAAGTTAGGATACTTTTAAAACTTTAACAAAGTTTATAAATCCTGTTGTTTAATCCATTAAAAGTAAAGAATGCCGGAAATATTCATAGTTCAAAGTAAATTTACTGTCGATGTATGAAGTGTCAGTGGCCACTTTATTAGGTACACCTGTACATCTGCTTGATAATGCAAATATCTAATCAGCCATTCAACCCGTTTTATTTAACTATCAAGATACAGTGCAGAATAGGCCCTTACAGGCCTTTGAGCTCAACCACCCAGCAAACCCCCTGATTTAATCCTAGCCTCGTCACAGGACAATTTACACTGACCAATTAACCTACCAACCGGTACATATTTGGACTGTAGGAGGAAACCAGAGCACCTGGAGGAAACCCACACTGCAATGGGGAGAATGACCAAACTCCTTAAAGGCAGCTGTAGGAATTGAACCCAGGTCACTGGTACTATAAAGCACTGTGCTAACCACTACGCTTCCATACCATGCACCCCACCACCCAATAAAAAGCATAAAAGCCTGCTGACATGGTCAAGAGGTTCAGTTGTTATTCAGACCAAATATCAGAATGGGGAAGAAGTGTGATCTAAGTGACTTTGACTGTGGAATGATTATTGGTGCCAGGTGGGGTGATTTGAATATCTCAGAAATTGTTGACCTCCTGGGATTTTCACACACCGTATTCTCTAGAATTTACAGAGAATGGTGTAATAAACAAAAACATCCAGTGAGTATACGAATATGCCTTGTTAATGAGAGAGGTCAGAGGAGAATGGCCAGACTGGTTCAAGCTGACAGGAAGGTGACAGTAACTCAAATAACCACATGTTACAACAGTGATGTGCAGAAGGGCATCTTTGAATGCACAACATGTTGAACCTTAAAGAGGATGAGGTACAGCAGCAGAAGATCACAAACTTACACTCAGTGGCCACTTTATTAGGTACGGGAGGTATCTAATAAAGTGGCTACTGATCACATGTCACCATATACTACTCTGAAATTCATTTTCTTGCAGGTATTGACAGTAGAACAAAGCAATACAATAGATTCAAAGAAAAACTACAGACAAGGACTGACAAGCAACCAATATGCCAAAGAAGACAAACTGTAAATACAAGAAAAACAGCATCTGTTGAGACAGAAACAGAGTGAACTTTTTTTTTTGCATAACTATGACCTTTTTCCTTTTCAAGGTTCCTTTGAAGACCCTGACCTGGAGTTACACTCTGACTTTGGTTCTTTGTGGGAGTGGGACCTCACAACCTGTTGCTACTTGATATCCCAAAGATGTGGCCTGGAAGATGAGCGTGCCTTTAGGGTGCTGGATTTCTGTGGCTCTGGAGATGTGATGATTCTAGGCTGGTGCCCCTGAGTGAATCATCGCGGGAGAACACAGGATATTGGGAGCAGTGGGTTAGCTGCTCTGGGTTGTGTGTCCGAAGAGCTGCGTCTTTCTGGGGCAGAGCTCGGAAAAAGCGACGCGACTGACATTTAACCTCGTAAATCAATGAGTTGTTCATTATTTCTCCCCTCTAGCTGTGAAACAGGGACATCTCCTTTTTCCCTAATTAGTGAGAGAGGGAGAGAGCCTGTGGTATGTCGAATTACCGGGTGAACAAGTAGTTTTTGTGGTTCTACAGGTCTGTGTCTTTATTGATGCTTGCTGCATGCTAGAATGCTCGGTGGAGGGTGCTGATATTTTTGCTGGTGGGGGTGGGGGGGACTCATTGCCTTGCTGTTGCTTGTGCGTGGGAAGGGAGAGCTGAGGGGGGCTTTGGGATTCTAGTGTTTAAGTGTCATTCATTCTTTGGGGCACTCCTCTGTTTTTGTGGATGTTTGCGAAGAAAAAGAATTTCAGGATGTATATTGTATACAATTCTTTGACATAAATGTACCTATTGAACCTTTCATCAGAACAGAGTTATAGAGTTAACTCCTTGTGGAATTTGTTGCCACGTGCAGCTGTGGAGGTCAGGTTCTTGGGTGTATTTAAGACAGAGTTCTGTGTGTTTTTTGTTTACTTTTTTATTGTTTGCAGGATTTGTTCTTTTTTTCACACATTGGGTGTTTGACGATCTTTGTTGTGTGTGTGTGTGTGTGTCTTTAATGGGTTCTATTATGTTTCTTGGTTTTGAGGCTGCTTGCAAGAAGACAAATCCCAGGTTTGCATATAATATACAAACTTTGAGAATGAATATACTTTGAACTTTGAGCTTTTGAATTTTGAAGAAAGCTCACCAGCACCTTTTCTTCTGTGAAAGGCCAAGGAAATTGGACATGTCCCTGATGACCCTCACCAATTTTTCAAAATGGACCATAGGGAAAGCATCCTGTCTAGATGCATCACAGCATGGTATGGGAACTGATCTGCTCAGGACTGCAAGAAATTGCAGAGTTGTGAATACCGCCCAGTCTATTACAAAAACCAGCCTCTCCTCTGTCTACACTTCCCACCGCCTTGGTAAAGCAGCCAACATAATCAAGAACCCCTCCCACCCTGTTCATTCTCTCTCCTCTCTCCTCCAATTAGGGAGAAGGTACCAAAGTTTGAGAGCATACAGTATGCCACAAGGCAGAAGACGGCTTCTATCCTGCTACGATAAGACTCCATAAAAATCTGGTCAGATCTATAAAACATTGGTTAAGTTCTGTATAACTCTGGTTGAACCACACTTGGAGTATTGTATTCAGTTCTGGTCATATTGCAGGGAGGATGTGGAAGCTTTAGAGAGGGTGCAGGAGATTAACCAGAATCTGAGATACATATGCTGAGATACAGTGGAAGATTTTGTTTACATGCCATTCAGAGAAGATCATTCCACACATATATACATTGAGGAAGTACAAAAGGAAAAGAAAAAAGAACAGAGAGCAGAAACTTCCCCTTCCCTCGTCTTCCATTCCCCTCACTGGCCTTTTATGTCTTCTTACCTGTCTATCATTTTGGGTCCCCTCCTCCTTCCCTTTCTCCAATGGTCCACTCTCCTCTCCTGTCAGATTCCTTCTTCTCCAGACCTTCACCTTTCCCACTGATCATCATAGAGGCATCAGAAGTGGAGAGAGTGAGCAGCTTCAGGTTTTTGGGTGTCAAGATCTCTGAGGATCTAACCTAGTCCCAACCTATTGATGTACTTATAAAGAAGGCAAGACAGCGGCTATACTTTATTAGAAGTTTGAAGAGATTTGGCATGTCAACAAATACACTCAAAAACTTCTATAGTTGTACCATGGAGAGCATTCAGACAGGCTGCATCACTGTCTGGTATGGAGGGGCTACTGTACAGGACAGAAAGAAGCTGCAGAAGGTTGTAAATCTAGTCAGCTCCATCTTGGGTACTAGCGTACAAAGTACCCAGGACATTCTTAGGGAGTGGTGTCTCAGAAAGGCAGCGACCATTACTACGGACCTCCAGCACCCAGGGCATGCCTTTTTCTCACTGTTACCATCAGGTAGGAGGTACAGAAGTCTGAAGACACACACTCAGCGATTCAGGAACAGCTTCTTCCCCTCTGCCATCTGATTCCTAAATGGACATTGAAGCTTTGGACACTATCTCACTTTTTTAAAATATACAGTATTTCTGTTTTTGCACACTTTTTAAAATCTATTCAATATATGTAATTATTATTATTATTTTTCTTTCTCTCTGTTAGATTATGTATTGCATTGAACTGCTGCTGCTAAGTTAATACATTTCACGTCACATGCCAGTGATAATTTGTAATAATATGCCGCGATTTTTATACGTGACCTGGATGAGGAAGTGGGGGGATGGGTTAGTAAATTTGCTGATGACACAAAGGTTGGGGGTGTTGTGGATAGTGTTGAGGACTGTCAGAGGTTACAGCGGGACATTGACAGGATGCAAAACTGGGCTGAGAAATGGCAGATGGAGTTCAACCCAGATAAGTGTGAGGTGGTTCATTTTGGTAGGTCAAATATGATGGCAGAATATAGTATTAGTGGTAAGACTCCTGGCAGTGTGGAGGATCAGAGGGAACTTGGGGACTGAGTCCATAGGACGCTCAAAGCAGCTGCGCAGGTTGACTCTGTAGTTAAGAAGGCGTACGGTGCATTAGCTTTCATCAATCATGGGATTGAGTTTAAGAGCCCAGAAGTAATGTTGCAGCTTTATAGGACCCTGGTCAGACCCTTCTTGGAGTACTATGCTCATTTCTAGTCGCCTCACTACAGGAAGGATGTGGAAACTATAGAAAGGGTGCAGGGGAGATTTACAAGGATGTTGCCTGGATTGGGGAGCATGCTTTATGAGAAAAGGTTGAGTGAACTTGACCTTTTCTCCTTGGAGCGACGGAGGATGAGAGAGGTGCACAAGATGATGAGAGGAATTGATAGTGTGGATATTCAGAGGCTTCTCCCCAGGGCTGAAATGGCTAGCATGACAGAGCACAGTTTTAAGGTGCTTGGAAGTAGGTACAGAGGAGATGTCAGGGTTAAGTTTTTTACACAGAGAGTGGTGAGTGCGCGGAATGGGCTGCCGGCAACAGTGGTTGAGGCGGATACGATAGGGTCTTTTAAGACACTCCTAGATAGGTACATGGAGCTTAGAAAAATAGAGGGCTATGGGTAACCCTAGGCAATTTCTAAGGACATGTTTGGCACAGCTTGGTGGGCCGAAGGGTCTGTATTGTGCTGTAGGTTTTCTATCTGCTATATTCTATAATAAACCTGATTCTGATTCTGATTCAATCTGGCTTCACCCATCACCTTCCAGCTGGCCTCCTTCCCCTCCGCCCCACTTTTTAATTCTGGTGTTTTCCCCCTTCCTTTCTGGTCCTGATGAAGGGTCTTGGCTTGAAACATTAACTGTTTATTCATTTCCATAAATGCTGCCCGACCTGCGGAGTTCCTCCAGCAACTTGTGTGTGTTGCTTCGGATTTCCAGCATCTGCAGAATTTCTCGTGTTTATAAAAGCAGAATATAGTGTTATAGTTAAAGAGAAATTACAGTTCAAGCAGAAAACTAAAAATGCAGGAGACATGATGAGTTAGACTGAAAGAAGTTTGTTCATTTTGAAACTAGTCCTTGCCACATTAACCATTTTCGAGAATCTCCTTTGATCTCAAGATATCACAAAGAGTTGACATGATGCAGGGAAAAGAAACTCCTCTCACTCACATGCTGGTGAAAGAAGTGCTCACTATTACAATGCACTCTGTGGAGCTAGGCCCAACACATAACGTATCAAAGCAAACAAACGAGTTACTATGAAAGTGTTGACCAGTGCAGGAAAATACAACATAATCATAAATCACCGGTATCCATTTACATGCTGCAGTGTTTAGTTCAGTCTACAAACCGAACTTTTTTAATGTATCTTTTATAACTCTGGGCAGAAATTCATTTCCTTTTATGATAGATAGGTTTTATAGATATATGGTGGGTCCAGTGGGAAAATTCCAGTCTCAGGTTGGAGGAGAAACATCTCATATTCTGAGTGGGCAGCCTCCTACCTGATGGCATGAGCATCAGTTTCTCTAACTTAAGGTAATGTCTCCCCCATTCCCCTTCTCATTTCTTCCATTCCCCGCTCTTACCCCTTCCCTTCTCCTCACCTGCCTATCACCTCTCTCTGGGACCCCTCTTCTTTCCTTTTCTCCCATGATCCGCTCTGCTTTCCTATCAGATTCCTTCTTCTTCAGCCCTTTACCTTTTGCCCCCACCTGGCTTCACCTATTACCCTTTAGCTGGTCCTCCTTCCCCTCCCCCAGCTTCTTGTCTTGGCTTCTTCACCCTTCCTTTCCAGTCCTGATGAAGGGTCTTGACCCAAAAAGTTGACTCGTTATTCCTGCCTGACCTGCTGAGTTCCTCCAGCATGTTTGTGTGTGTGTGTGTGTGTGTGTGTGTGTGTGTGTGTGTGTGTGTGTGTGTGTAGAGTGTGTGTGTGTGTGTGTAGAGTGTGTGTGTGTGTGTGTGTGTGTGTGTTACTTTGGTTAATTAGATCAAGCCAAGGTTCAAGTCCAGGGAAAATTCTTGTTTATGACTGAATGAATATTGCAATGGGTACAATCCTGTCCTGTCCAGTTTTTCTTTCGAACTGTTTGCTGATTTATGGCATATCGAGAGATGTCCAGGGAGGTAGAACCTTTGGTCAAGGGGCTTGTCATGTCCATTCTGGGGCAGCTCACTCACCTCTGGTCCCCAGTGGACACTCAGCTCTCATTTGTGGCTTTGAGCAGCTGTTTGCATGTGACAGCGCCCAGATGCCAGTTCACTGTTCTGACAGGCGGGCTAAGCCAGCTGTGGGTAGCTGGTGGGCTTCATAACCCTGGTGAGAGAGGGACGTGCCTGTCCTCGGATGCGGAATCAGCTCCGGCAGAGTCGGGGGGTGGGGGGGGGGGATGAGATCAACCGTGAGATCCAACGTCCAGAAAGGTGGTTCTGCAATGCATTATGGGGAGTGAAGTGTACCACAAGGCACAGAAGTCAAGGTCATCCACCGCAACAAAGGAATAACACAGTTGTCATGACTACTTGTAGCACTGGACCCAGACTGGCAAGAGTACAACTGCCCTCGTGCAGCAGCCTTTCCACTTTAAAAACTCTGCTGCACAGATTTCTTCCTGCAGTCAAAAGAGTGAAAACTCCACTACCTGATCCAGGATAATTTCCATAGCCTTAAGTGGACGTCCATGTTGTTCACAGCTTGGAGTCCACAGCTTCCTTACAATGCACAACAGAAGCAGTGTTCAAATCTAACTGTGATTGTTGGACACAACGGGCAACCATTCAATCACTCAGGGGAAAGAACAGGAACTCTGCAGATGCTGGAAATTCAAGCAACGCACATCAAAGTTGCTGGTGAAAGCAGCAGGCCAGGCAGCATCTCTAGGAAGAGGTGCAGCCGACGTTTCAGGCCGAGACCCTTCGTCAGGACTAACTGAAGGAAGAGCTAGTAACAGATTTGAAAGTAGGAGGGGGAGGGGGAGATCCAAAATGATTGGAGAATGCAGGAGGGGGAGGGATGGAGCCAAGAGCTGGACAGGTGATTGGCAAAGGGGATATGAGAGGATCATGGGACAGGAGGCCCAGGGAGAAAGACGGGGGTGGTGGGGAGCCAGAGGATGGTCAAGGGGTATAGTCAGAGGGACAGAGGGAGAAAAAGGAGAGTGAGAGAAAGAATGTGTGTATATAAATAAATAACGATTGGTGTACGAGGGGGAGGTGGGAAATTAGCGGAAGTTAGAGAAGTCAACGTTCATGCCATCAGGTTAGAGGCTACCCAGACGAAATATAAGGTGTTGTTCCTCCAACCTGAGTGCGGCTTCATCTTTACAGTAGAGGAGACCGTGGATAGACATGTCAGAATGGGAATGGGATGTGGAATTTTACTGCGTCCGGTGCTCCTGATGTGGCCTTCTATATATTGGCGAGACCAGACGCAGACTGGGAGACCACTTTGCTGAACACCTATGCTCTGTCCGCCAGAGAAAGCAGGATCTTCCAATGGCCACACATTTTAATTCCACATCCCATTCCCATTCTGACATGTCTATCCACGGCCTCCTCTACTGTAAAGATGAAGCCACACTCAGGTTGGAGGAACAACACCTTATATTCCGTCTGGGTAGCCTCCAACCTGATGGCATGAACATTGACTTCTCTAACTTCCACTAATGCCCCACCTCCCCCTCGTACCCCATCCGTTATTTATTTTTATACACACATTCTTTCTCTCACTCTCCTTTTTCTCCCTCTGTCGCTCTGACTATACCCCTTGCCCATCCTCTGATTCCCGCGCCCCCCCCCTTGTCTTTCTCCCTGGGCCTCCTGTCCCATGATCCTCTCATATCCCTTTTGCCTATCACCTGTCCAGCTCTTGGCTCCATCCCTCCCCCTCCTGTCTTCTCCTATCATTTTGGATCTCCCCCTCCCCCTCCCCCTCCAAATTTCAAATCCCTTACTCACTCTTCCTTCAGTTAGTCCTGACGAAGGGTCTCGGCCTGAAACGTCGACTGTACCTCTTCCTAGAGATGCTGCCTGGCCTGCTGCATTCACCAGTAACTTTGATGTGTGTTACTCAGGGGAAAGGCTCGGTTTGAAGCTAAGTGCTGAGATTGTTTGAAAGGCTAAGGAAAGACACGTTTTGTGTCCATACTCGGTGTTTTTGTTTAACTTCAATTCCCAGCTGCGAATGTCTGCTAGCCCAGTTTTGTCCTCTCATCTCACAGTGGATAAAACATGTGACTCACATGGTCTTGGTTAAAAACAAATTAACGCTATTTAAAAATAGTTTAATGGTTTACTAACGAATGTAATCACTAGGAATTTTTGTCTGATTAAAATGAAGGATGCCTGTGTTGCAAATGAAACGTTTTTTACCATTTTAGGCAGTTGTTGTCAGCATTAAGCACTACCACATAAGGTATAAAAGATGCCAGATGCGGGATTATGGTTCTTCTCTTCTTCCAGTCCAGTCTGGTCAAGTCTCTCATGGTCTGCTACATTGACCCATGCAAACCAGCATGGCCTGATTGACAGTAACTATAATGGCACCAGATGGGTGGTCTGCCTAAGGTGGGTATGTGCACATCAGTGGGACAAAGGTCGAAAGAGGTCACTCTGAGCTAATAGCCATCCACAATAGCCTAACAGGAGGGGGAATTTGCAGCAACAGCTCACCTCATTTACTCAAAGTGGAGAGCCTCAGGGTGGCATGTTTAGCGTAACACTATTGATGAGGCTTCGTCGGTCAGGGTCGACCATGGGTCCTGGCTGTCTAGACACACAATATGTATCTGGCTGTACAATATGCAGAGCAAGCTGTTGCCCATGTAGCAAGCTCCTCCTTTCCAACCATCTGACAAACCCAAAGGAATGGCAGAGATTGATACTGTTTGGCACCAGGCAGTGTCGCAGGAGTTCCCAGTCAACGTAGGACTGCCTTTGGGACCTACCTAATCTCATTGAAACCTACCGAATGTTGAAAGGACTAGATAGAGTGGATGTGCAGAGTATGTTTCCTGTGGTGGGGGTATCCAGAACTAGAGGGCACAGCTTCAAAATTGAGGAGCGACCCTTTAGAACAGAGATGACCGTGGATATATTTCAGGTGGAAGTCGATCATTTCCTGATTGGTCAGGGCATCAAAGGACATGGCGAGAAGGCAGGTGTGCAATCCGGGAGCAGCCGTGATGGAATGGTGGAGCAGACTCGATGGGCTGAATAGCCTAATTCTGTTCCCACGTCTCAAACAAGAGAAAATCTTCAGATGCTGGAAATCCGAGCCACACATACACAATGCTGGAGGAACTCAGCAAGCCAGGCAGCATCTGTGGGGAAAAAGCAGTTGACATTTTGGCCCAAAACGTCAACTGTACTTTTTTCCATAGATGCTGCCTGGCTTGCTGAGTTCCTCCAGCATTTTGTTCCTATGTCTTCTGGCCTTATCGTCTTATGGGACTCCAGCTCCAGACTTTCCCCACAGGGCTTATTCCCAAAGCCTTCCCCGTAAGTGGGTAGCTGCAAGGGAGCAGAGGTTTGAGATCAGAGTTTTCCTTCTCCTAGATGAGCTGCCAATCATGGCTGACAAATCCCATCTGCCCGAAACAACTGGTTTTAAGGTGCCAGTAACCTACCCTTGCCCCTTCTCCCGTTAGTAGAAACAATTCTGCCGGGCTTAGTAGCTAGGCCACACACGAAGGCCAGGAACTGGACTTGATTGTCAGAGGCTGTTTGAGGCGCATGCCATTCGGAGCATTTAATAGGTAGTGGGAGCTTGTCCCCATTACCATACCCGACTATATCAACTTTAAGGAACCAAGGTATGTATGCAACATACAACCCTGGGATTCACCTTCTCCACAGACAGCCACAAAACAAAGAAAATCCTGGAACCTGTTCAAAAAGAAACATCACCCCATGTGCAAAAACAAAAATCGCACCAACGGCAATGAGAACGAATGATACTCCCTGCCCTACTCAGAATTCCATCATTTTCTGTTCTGGCTCTAGCAGGCTCTGTGGCCTACAGGTAATGAACAGTGAGCTGAACTGAATGTGGACTCTTTCGATTATGTGTTTTTTTCATAGTCTGTGTTTTTGCTCATTCTCTCTTGTTGCCGTTTGCGTGATTTGTTCCTTTGCGCACATGGGGGGGGGTTGATATTCTTGTTGCCACTTGTGCAATTTGTTTTTTTTTGCCTGTGGCGGGGGTGGGGGGATTGTTGTTTTCCGTTGAATGGGCTTCATGGTTTTCCTTGATTCGTGGCTGTGTATGGGAAGATGAATCCCAGGGTTGTGAACTGCATACATACTTTGAAGATAAATGTACTTTGAATCCTTTGAGATATGTTAATTTTAAAAAGATATTTTAGTTATCTAAAAGGTTTTTAATTATAATTGATTATCATCATGAGGTACCAGAAAAGGTGGTGTTGGGGCAAGGCCTTAGGTAGAATGTCTTTAGGCCCGGTGACCTTTGACCTGCACCTCCAGCCAGTCAGTCAGCCTGAGTTGGGTCTCCCAACCACAGTCTCTTTTATTCTCCCCACTCCCCCCCAGCACCTTCATTACCACTCTGAACCCTCTGCTATTCCACTCAAGCCGGAGGAATGGAGAGGCACTGCAGAGTCTTCTGAAGTGCAACTAGTATGTTTGGATCACATGTCTTTTACTGTACACTCTGAGATACATGGAGATCTAGAATTGTCAAATGAGGCTGAGTAGTGTGGCTTTACATATCTTGCCCTGTCCTGCTGCCACAGAAACAGCTAATTTTATGAAACATGCCAGTGAGTAGGACAATGAGGAGTGTGGTAGCACAAAGAAATTTGGGAATTCAGGTCCATAATTCGTTGAAAGTGGTGTTACAGGTAGATGGGGTCGTTAGGCACATTGGCCTTCATAAGTCAAAGTACTGAGTACAGGAGATGGGATGTTATGTTGAAGTTGTATTTGACATTGGGGAGGCCAAATTTGGAGTATTGTGTACAGTTTTGGTTACCTACCAAAAGGAAGGATATAAATAAGAATACAGAGAAAAATTGCAAGGATGTTGCTGGGTCTGGAGGACCTTAGTTATAAGGAAAGGTTGAGGAGGTTAAGACTTTATTCCATGGAATGTAGAAGATTGAGAGGAGATTTGATAGAGGTATACAAAATTTTGAGGGGCATAGCTAGGGTAAATGCAAGCAGGCTTTTTCCACTGAGGTAGGGTGGGACTACGACCAGAGATCATGGGTTGAGGGTGAAAGATGAACATGAGGGTCATGCGAGGGTGTAATGAGCTGCCAGCACAGGTAGTGCATGCAAGCTTGATTTCAACGTTTAAGAGGAGCTTGGATAGACACATGGATGGATGGGGTATAGAGGTCTGATGGAGGGCTGTGGTCCCAGTGCAGGTTGATGGGAGAAGGTAGTTTAAATGGCTTGATATGGACATGGGCCAAAGGGCCTGTTTCTGTGCTGTGCTTCCCTACGACTCTCTGGCTCTATGATAATAAACCTGAATCTGGTTCTTATTCTGATGTGCGAATAATTGTTTCTGAACCAAAGTCAGGCAGCTACTGATCTGTGCTGGACCGCGAGGCCGAAGCCTTTCTGGAAAGGAACTCCAGCAGAGTTTTCCTATGCAGAATCAGGTTTAATATCACCAGCATATGGTGTGAAATTTGTTAACCTTACAGCAACAGTGCAATGCAATCTATAATAATAGAGAAAAAAAACTGCGAATTACAATAAGTGTGTACATATACACTTATATGTACACTAAAATAGTTATATTAAGTAAGTAGTGCAAAAATAGAAATAAAAAAAGTAGTGAGCCAGTGTTCATGAGTTCAATGTCCATTCAGAAATTGGATGGCAGAGCGGAAAAAGCTGTCCCTGAATTGTTGAGTGTGTGTCTTCAGGCTTCTGTACCTCCTGATGGTAACAATGAGGACAGGGCATGACCTGGGTGATGGGGGTCCTTAATGAAGGAAGCCGCCTTTTTGAGGCATCGCTCCTTGAAGATGCCTGGAATACTATGGAGGCTAGTGCCCATGATGGAGCTGACTAGGTTTACAACTATCTGCAGCTTACTTCCGTCCTGTACAGTAGCCCCCTCCCCCATTCCAGATGTTATGCAACCAGTTAGAAAGCTCTCCACAGCACATCTGTAGAAATTTGCGGGAGTTTTAGGTGACATACCAAATCTTCTCAAAACCCTAATAAATATAACTGCTGTTGTGTCTTCTGTGTAGCTGCATCAATATGTTGGGTCCAGGTTTGGTCCTTACCCAGGAACTTGAAACTGTTCACTCTATTTGAAAATCAACTGATTGACTGAACGAACTACACATTCTCGTAATATGTGTATGTTGTTAGCTGTGCCTTTAAGGTGCTTGTTGTCCCCTGATTAAGATTACATCGAAGGAGATTAGCTTTATTTGTCACACATATATTAAAACAATGCTAACATATTTATTATGGATGCTGCCTGAGATCCTCCAACAATTTGTATGAATTGCTTTGGATTTCCAGCTCTGCAGAACTTCTTCTGTTTGTAAGGGGTTTCTTCTTTTATGTTACTGCTAAGGCTAATAAAATGGCTTCTTTGTTATGTTAAAAATAAAATGGCTTCTCTGTACTGTTACCTGCTGAGACAGTGGTTCTCTATAGCAGCTTGTTTTGGGTTATAGTTACTGATAATGAGAATTGTATTCATTTGCTAACCAATTGGGATAGATGTTATTCTTTTTTGTGTGTCTGTAAGCTATTGTTTTCGCGGGCTTTGGGGGAGAAGGCGACGATGGGGACAGAGAGAGGAGACGCGATGCTGTAAGCTGGGCGACGGGACGGACCCCGAGAGGGAGTACGAGGCCCAGGGTCTTCGGCGAGGAGAGGAGACGAGGGCAGACTCGTGTGGAGCTTCTGGTCGACCACCGTGGTTGGTCCCAGGCGGTGGGTCGAGGAGGTCGGAGAGGATCGAATGGTGGAAAGAAGACTCCGTTAATTGAGCTCCAATGGTTGTGCACGAAGTGGTTGAACTTTGATAAGTTTGGCGCCTTTTACCTTCCTTTTATATTGTGTCTCTATTACATAGTTCCAGTAAGATCTATAAAGTGTAATCATTTAATCGCATATGGGGTACTGTCCATTATTTGGCATGGTGGGGTACATTACACAGCATCTACACAAACTCGATTACAGAGTTTGGTGGGGCTGAAGGCTGCTCCTCCATTTGGAAGCCAGCTGAGCGAGCCTGAGGCCTACCAGGGGGCTACATGTTTATAACATCTTTATTTTTTTATTCAATGATACAAGATGCAGACATCCCACCTCTCCCGGAAGTTCCCGCATATTAATAGTGGCTCACCGATGCCCGCAAATTATATACAATATCCCAGAAATCAATTTTTTTGAGAGAGAGCATGAGAGCGACCACGAGAGAGAGAGAGAGAGAGCGCGCACCATGGGAGAGTGTTCCAAAAAAAGAAAATATAAAACGTACGTCACCCCAGACTACAGACTACACTAAAGTGTACCGCTGCCTAATAGGGGTCAAAAATAATGACAGTGTTGCTCGCTGCACTGTTTGCAACAGTGACTTTTCTATTGCCCATGGTGGGTTAAGACTGTAAAAGACATGTTGAGGTGAGTTTAACAGGTGTCATTCATTCATTAGCATAGCTAACAATATTTAAACTAGCTGGCTAGCTGCTAAGGAGCTACTCTATTGCAGGCATCCCACCTCTCCTGGAAGTTCCGGGAGTCTCTCGCAAATTGATGGTGCTACCTCCCTGAAATGAGTTTTTGCAGGGTGGGATGTCTGAAGATGGTACTAGACCCTTCTGTCCCAACAAGCCCTTGCCCCCCAATTACACCATGTGACCAATTTATCTACCAGCACCTACGTCTTTGGAACGTGGGAGAAAATGGAGCACCCGGAGAAAACTCATACTGTTGTCAGGTAACGTAATTATAGACATAATTCACAACCACTGACAAATGAGTTGGGGGTTTTTGTTTTAAGAGGCTGGTCTGATGCGATGACACATTTATGTGAAAGGTTTTTAGCAGGCTTTTGTGTTAAGGCTTTGGAGTTCAATAAAATGTGTTATGGGTTTCATTAAGCATAAAACACCTCACTTCGTGTTATTTGCAGAAATCTACGTTGGTGACTCCAATGCTCTTGGCTGATTCTGGAGTTGTTGAACGTGTTGGCCAACGCAGTCGCTTTGAATCTGCCGGGGGGTTTGGGAGCAAAATGCTGTCGCTTGGTTCATACAAGCTGAAGCCCAGATTGCTCCGTGAGAAATCTCCGCCGACAACAGCAAATTCTGCTGCGTGGTAGCGTTGCTCAGCAACCCCACGGCTGCAAGAGTGGTGAGTCTGCCTGAACACTGATCACTGAAAACTCACTTTTTATAGAATTTGAGTCTGAGTCTGAGCACACCAAACAGTTGACCTCTGGCAATGGCAAGCCTTCAGCACTAATGGACCACATGCTGGTTCTCCTGGGAAATTGCTATCCTTGTTTTATTTTTAAAGAACTCTTCATGCAGTGTTACATGCCTCAAGAAGATCTGTGATTTTTTTTTGTGAGAATGATGTAATGGTCTTTTGGAGGTCACCTGATGTAATTTTCCCGCCGATGTGAGGTCACGTGATGACATGTGCACCACGGGTATATAAGAGGAGACCCCAGATGACGCAGTTGGTGTTTAGTTTTTAGATTTCCAGCTAGAATGTACTGTGTCTCCGTTTCTGTTGCATATTTGTTTTTATGACGCAGTTTCATTTTTAAAACAGAGTGTTGCGTTCTGTTGCAAGGTACAATATTACTGAACGGGAAATTTTTGCTAGATGCGTTGATGTACCTTATAGTAGCAGTAGAAGGGAGAGTGAAGACTTTATCGAAGTACAGGACCAGAGGGATTGAGAGGAGTCGGTATCGTTCGGCAGTTTAACAAAGGATCGACCTTATTGAGTCTTTGTTGAAAGAGTAGCGAGCTACATCGAAGATAACTCTTGCCAAAAGAGATAAGAGTTTGCTCTCTCTAAAAGAAATTAAGGTCAGTTGTTTTAAACTGTTTTATTTCCTGCATCGTGAATCCTTTGGACAGAACCAGCAGGATAGTCGCGTCTATGAAGAAATCTTTCTCCAGAGAAGTCTCTCCCAATTGAACGTATAAATCTGTTGCACTTTCGAAGTTACCATTTTATGAACTATATCTGACTTTACTGCTTTAAGAACTGTTTTTGCATTTAATGCTTTAAGAACCAGTGCCGAGGGACGATTTGTTGAACGGCTGCATAGTGGTTAACTTCCGGTTAAGGTTTTCATTTTTTAAAATTGTTTATCCGTGTTTAATAAATGTTTGGTTGTTTTTATATAACCTGTCTCGATTGATATTCATTGTTGCCGGTTACGTAACAGCAGCAAGTGCCTGATCCAGTCTGCCACCCCCTCGCTAACGCACCGGTGAAGGACTGCAGAGAGCTTGCTAAGTATGGCTGATGTTCTACACTCAGACGGGTAATGGTGCATCATTCCTCCTCCTTTTCCTGCCTCAATAAGCCCAGTCAGCATGGCCCCCAACAGAAGGACGCCCACCGCTGCAAAACAGACGATGCTGGGCCTGTGCTTTTACTGCGCCCGCTTTGGTTCGAACGCTAGGAGGTGCTGACCGCCTTGCAGCTTTGACAGTGCCAGTGCATCAGGATGTTAGAAGTCTGTGAACACTGTGGGTTCCAGCTGCCTGGGTGGTCCGCTGTACGTCAGAGACCCCCTTTCAGCGCGACACTTCTTATGTGACACAGGTGCTCAAGTGAGTTGCTGCCAGCATCGCCTACTGATGAGAAGGCAAAGAGCAACGAAACCTCACTGGAGGCCACCAACGGAAGCAGAATCCAGACTTATAGCACTCGGTGATGCTCTGCTTCAGTGGGTGATGTTACACATAGGACTTCGTCCTGGCTAAGGTGGCTTGGTGCAGATGTCCTGTGTGTTCAAGGACTGTTAGACGATCTTAAGAAATGCTGGCTTGAGGATGTTAAGGGTTTTGGGTTGTTACCCTGTTCCCCCAGTGAGTTCCCTACAACAACTCTGTCGAGTGTACACCACTGTATGTGAGCTTACTTGACTGCTGGGCGAATTCCCAAACCCCACCAAGCCCACTTTCTCCACTACAGTCGCAAAACATGGGGTTGAGCGCCACTTTTCCACAACTGGCCCGCCAGTTGATGCCCACATGCGTAGACTGGACCCAGGAAAGCTGGCAACTGCGAAGGCTGAGTTTGCCAACACAGAAAGACTTGGCATTGTTTGCTGGTCAGATAGCCCCTAGGCTTCACCCCTCCATATGGTCTCAAGGTCCGATGGCGGTTGCCGCCCATGCGATGATTATCGATGCCTTAAAGAGGCCACCACTCCCCGATCGTTACCCGGTCCCGCACATTCACGACTTTTCGGCACATTTAGCCATGATGTTAATTTTTTCCAAAGACATTCTAGCTAGGGGCTATCATCAGGTGCCTATGTGCTCAGAGGACATACCCAAAACGGCTGTAATAACCCCATTTAGCCTTTTTGAATTTCCGCACATGCTGTTTGGACTGAGACTGCAGCACAGACTTTCCAACGGCAGATGGACTCTATTAAAAGACTCAGATTTTCACTTTTTTAATCTGGATGACATACTTGTCACCAGTGCATCCAAATCCAAACACTATTCTCATCTCATATCTCATATCCCTTTTGCCAATCACCTGTCCAGCTCTTGGCTCCATCCCTCCCCCTCCTGTCTTCTCCTATCATTTTGGATCTCCCCCTCCCCCTCCCACTTTCAAAACTCTTACTAGCTCTTCCTTCAGTTAGTCCTGACGAAGGGTCTCGGCCGGAAACATCGACTGTACCTCTTCCTAGAGATGCTGCCTGGCCTGCTGTGTTCACCAGCAACTTTGATGTGTGTTGCTTGAACTTCCAGCATCTGCAGAATTTCTCGTGTTTACTATTCTCATCTCCGCACACTTTTGAAGCACTTAAGCCAACACAGGTTGATTATTAACCCTGCTAAAAGCCATTTTGGGTTGTCAACCATTGACTTTCTCAGCCATCGCATCACTCCAGAAGATGCGAAACCCCTCCCATCAAAGGTAGCCACTATTATGGATTTCCCACTGCCCCGCACTACTAAGAAACTACTGGAGATTTTAGGCATGGTGAATTTCTATCACCATTTCATTCTGCGAGCTGCTGAACTTGCGCTTTCCCTGCATAGTGCGCTTAAAGGCAACACCCTGAATCAAGTGCTTGACTAGTCAGTGACTAGGGCATTTGACGATACCAAATGAGCTCTTTCTAATGCAACCCTACTGTTGTACCCTCTCCCCAATGCACCCATAGCCATTACAGCTAATGCCTCAGACTATGCTGTGGGTACCGTGCACAAACAGCTCATCGGAGGTGTGCGGCAGCCTTTTGCCTTCTTCACTTGGCAGTTCTGTGCCCCCCAAAAGGAAGTGCAGCACGTTTCACTGTGAGCTTGTCGGTCTCTATCTGGCTGACAGCCATTCTTGTTCTCTCCTCGAGGGTCACCATTTCATAGCGCTCATTGACCACAAACCCCTCGTGCACATGATGGCCAAAATATCAGACGCTTGGTCTGTACAGCAGCAATGCCACCTGGCCTACATATCTGAGTTCACAACCAATATACAACGTATCGAGGAGAAAAATAATGCCGTGGCTAATTGCCTCTCACAGCCAGCCAACGAGACCATCGCATAGGGGTTGATTATGCCAGCCTGTCAGCCGACCAAACTACTGACCTACAGGTCCAGGTTTACCGAACAGCAGTCATGGGCCTGTGGTCGGCTGACATTAAGTTCAGGGAAGCTGGAGTTTCTCTCCTGTGCACTGTCTGAACTGGTCGCCTTCGCCACATTGTGCCTGCAAACTGGAGACAGACTGTTTCCAACTCCATACGTGGCCTCTTGCCCCCAGGCTGGAAGGCCTCACAGAAACTGGTTGCACTAAAAAGAGATCTAGTGCTTTCTAGTGTATATGACGAATAAGTTCTTCTTGGGCTTCCAGCTGGGGATAGATATCAATTATAACCACTGTTTTGATGACAAACTCTGCCATATTCATCAGGGATGATGCCTGGGAATGTCTAGTCCATTGGTATTTGTACCCTTGTAGTCCGTCCTTTTTGATCGGTTAGTCCTCATCCAAACAGGTTTCCGTTCTCCCACCTTGTTTACAATCAAATTCCAGTTCTTACTTAGAAGAAGACCTTTGCCTTTGTTAAAATCATTTTCCTCTAGTTTTATTTCAATGGCTTCTTTTACCAGGTGGTCCCTAAAACCATTGGCACAGCACAGCAGTTTTGTGCCGTTGAAGTCAATCCTATGGCCATTGTGAATACAATGTTCTGCTACTGCCGATTTCTCTGGGTATCCCAAACGGATATGCCTCCTGTGCTCCCTGATGTATGCTGCACCCCATTCACAGTGGATCCTGTAAATGCCAGCCAACCTGAGTCCAGATCATCTTTGTCCCACATATCCTGTGATTAGAGCTTCCTTATGGGTTTGTGGATGATACTAATCTGGTATTTCTTCAGGATCTTGGCGATCCTTCTGGAAACTGTGGAAATACACAGAAGACAGGCAGTAGTGATGGAGTCCTCCTCATCGTTAGGTTTCATGGTTTTTCTGTCAGCCCTTTTAAGGGCCTGATTGATTTCCTTCACCTTGTAGCCATTCTGTAGGAATGTTGTGAGTAATTATCTTGCTTCCTCTGGGAGACTCTCCCGGTGGTAAACACCACCACTCTGCCTGATGAAGATGGCAGAGTTTGTCATCGAAACATTGGAATTGATAGCTGTATCTGGCTGGAAGCCTGAGTAGAGTTTATTGGTTACATTAAAGTTTGATTGGTATGGTCTCAGAAAGGACATGCGTGATTGGACTGCAGCTTGTGTGAGGGTCAGCGGGAAAAAAAATTAATCGTCATGTTCAGGCATCATTGGCTCCTTCTGAGGTCCCTGAGAGACGGTTTGACCATGGCAATGTGGATTTTGTTGATCATTATCCCCCCTCCCGCAGTTTTGTGCACCTTCTTACCATAGGTGACTGTACCACCAGGCGGCCAGAGGTCATCCCTCTAGCATCGACGATGGCCACAGACATGGCTCTGGCATTGACCAGCACCTGGGCTGCACAGATTGCACCCCATCTCATATGTCGTCTGGGCTGTGATGGCCCAGAACCTTGGCGCTAGGTACATCACACCACAGCGTATCACGTGCAGTCCAAAGGCCTAAGTGAGCGGTTTCACCGCTCCTTAAAGGCTGCTTTGAGGACTTTCCTGACCGATGAGTGTTGGCATGGTCGGCTCCCTTGGGTCCTGCTAGGGCTCAGAAATGCTCCAAAAGACAACCTCCAGTTATCTGCTGGTGCGTTGCTTTGCGGGCAGCTGTTACGAGTGCCAGGCGGTCTCATTCCTGACGCTATGACAGTCTGGCTGGCCTCTCAGCAGTGTTCCACCTTCCTCAGGAAAGTCAATTCCTTTTCAACTATTCCCACCTCCCATCATGAGAGTGTACAGCACTCTTGGGTTCCTATTGACCTGCATTCTGCCTTGTTTGTTTTCATCCACCATGACTCACACCAACATCCCCTTAGGACCCTTTATGATGGCCCGTTCTGCATTTTGGAACGGGGAGAAAACGGTATTATTATAGAGAAGAGGGGTAAACGTGAAAGTGTTTCAGTGGATCGCCTTTAAACCGGCCCATCAAGATTTGGAGCATTCCGCTGCCGTGCCCCTGGTGTTACAACCTGAGCACGAGTGTGATGAGGCAGAGGCATCTGTGGTTCCTCCGCCCACGGAGCACAGGACCTGAGCTGGTCGGCTCGTCTGAACTCCAGACAGGCTGACAATGCCGGTTTAGAGAATTCTGGGGGGCGGGTGTGGGGAGCCTGTGTAGGGTAACACAATTGGGAGAAACGTACATAACTCACAACCACCAATATCGACGCAAACATGAGGAAATCTGCAGATGCTGGAATTTCAAGCAACACACATAAAAATTGCTGGTGAACGCAGCAGGCCAGGCAGCATCTATAGGAAGAGGTACAGTCGACGTTTCAGGCCGCGATATCGAGTTGGGGTTTCGCTTTAAGAGGCTCGTCTGACGTGATGACGTATTTACGTAAAAGGTTTTTGGCGTACTTTTGTGTTTAGGTTTTGGAGTTCAATAAATTGCGTTACGGGTTTCATTAACGATAAAATGCCTCACTTTGTTTTATTTACAAAAACCTACACTGTTTCGGGGAGAATATATAATCTCCTTACAGACAGTGGTGGGTATTGAACCTGGATTACTGACACTCTGATAGCGTTACGCTAACTGCTATGCAACCATGCCACTGACCACCTTCATTAAAGCAGGATAATTGCAAACTGGCGAATAATACAATTTCCTTGTGCAGTTGCCTCTAAGGTGAAGTGCCGATAGATGTAAGATTAGAATTCAGATCAGTCTGGTGCTCAACCTTGCTGATTATTTATGAGCAGGAGTTTCTTCTTTGCTTTAGATCAGCCAGTGTTCGATAAGTCCTTTTTCCTGAGCTGTTGGAAGAATGATCCAACGTATTTCGAAGAGCAACAGCTGAATCCATAACTGACAACTGGACTTGTGGGTGAGCTGTGCTTTGTCTCTTGGCAGGTCCTGTGAGCATTGTCTGGTTGGGGAAGTAGTGGAGACTAAATTGGCTGAAGAGGATACCTTAATGTAGTTTGCTCTGGTTAGAGACTCAAGTGAGTGTGTGAAAGAGATATGGCTGATTAATTATTTCCTTTTGAACAATTGCAATGCCTCATCATTAGATTAGGTGTGGTTTCTGGTCAGTATTGACCGTATATTAGTCACAAGTTAAACATATCTCATTGAAAATCCGGCTGCAGCTAATTATATTCATGAGTGAAAAGCGAATAACATCACACCAGTGTTACACGATTTCATTCTTGTGTCTATTTTTATGATTTTATTTATAGAATGATAAGACGAAAAACGAGGCCTTCAGGTGTTCTGATTTTGTGATGAGAGGTCTTGGCCCAAAACATTGACTCTTTATTCCCCTCCATAGATGCTGCCCGACTTGCTGAGTTCCTCCAGTCTTTCGTGTGTGTGTTGTTCAATATTTCAAGCATCTGCAGAATATCTTGTACCAGATGATGGTCTTTACTCCTTCACTTCCTAACTTAATGAAAGTTCCTTGTAAATTTATTATCAAAGTACGTATATGTCACCATACACTATCCTGAGATTCATTTTCTTGCAGGTATTCATAATAGAATAAAGATACAATAGAAGTAATGGAAAAACTACACACAACTAAAGACTGACAAACACAAATGTGCAAAAGAAAACAAACTACAAATACAAAAGATACAAATAATAATAATTAGATAAGTAAATAAATGATATTGAGAACATGACTTGTGGAGGGCTCGAAAGTGAGTCCATAGGTTATGAAATCGGTTCAGTGTTGAGGTGAGTCAAGTTACCCGCACTGATTCAGGAGCCTGATAGTACAAGCGTAGTAACTGGTGGTGTGGGATCTAAGACTCTTGTACCTCCTTCCTTGTGGCAGTGCTTAGTGGTGGGAAGGGCTTTTCCTGTGATGGACTGGGCTGTATCCACCACTTTGCAGGCTTTTCCATTCTTGGGCATTGGTGTTTCCACACCAGGCCGTGATGCAACCAGTAAATGGCAAAGGCTTCAGTCCCAGGAAATATCAGTAATGTGGAGAGAGGGGGCTGTACAATGATCAGCTTGGTATGTGAAATCAAACCTTCCTGACAAGAAGAAAAGTTTGTGCTGGAAAATATTCTCTGATGATGAGTCTGGCACAAACTATTGTGTGGATCTAAATTCTCCTCAATGGCTCTGATGAAATCAAGGTACTGCTTACAATAACTAGAGCTGGAACAAGACTGTCATATTGAACAGAGTTTAAAAGTGATTTGTTTTATTGAGCTACAACACTACCTTGCGGCTCTAGAACTCAACCTCCCAACTAATGGTGACAAACAAACCATATGCTTTGATTATTAAGCTCCAAGCATACCTTATCTAGAGTACTGTGAGCAGTTTTGAGCACCTTATCTAGGAAAAGACATGCTGACGTTGGAGAGAGTTCAGAGGAGGTTCACAAGAATGATCTCGGGAATGAAAGGCTTATCGTATGAGGAGTGATTGATGGCTTTGGGCCTGTACTTGCTGGAATTTAGAAGAATGAAGTGGGATCTCATTGAAAGCTATTGCATGTTGAAAGGTCTAGGCAGAGTGGATGTGGAGAGGATATTTCCTATGGTGGGAAGAGTCTAGGACCAGAGAGTGCAGCTTCAGGATAGAGAGATACCCATTTAGAATGGAGAGGAAGGGGAATTTATTTAGCCAGAGGGTGGTGAATCTGTAGAATTCATTGTCACAGACGATAATGGAGGCCGGGTCATTGGTTGTACTTAAGGCAGAGGTTGGTGGGTTCTTGATTACTCAGGGTGTGAAAGTTTGTGGGGAGAAGGCAGGAAAATGGGGTAGAGAAGGAAATGGAGCAGGCATGATGAAGTGGAGGAGCAGACTTGATGGGCCGAAAGGCCTAATTCTGCTCCCATGTTTAATGGTTTTATGCTTTCTTAACAACCCGATTAATTTGCATGTTAACTTTGAGGGATCTATGGACAAGTTCCCCCTGTTTCTTCCTCTGTTTAACACTGCTATGTATCAGTGTTATTATATTAGCAGGTAAATTACATTGATAACAAATGTTATTATCCAAATAAAAAACATGAATTATTGTTGCTGGAGGACACTGTCAAACACTTTATATTTTGGTTCTCTGTCCTGCAGCTACTGCTCAACACTGTGGAAGGATATCACTGGAAGGACTGCAGTGGTTCAACGAGAAAGTTTGCAACAAGATGTGGAAAATTCACTTGGAGGAAGATAAATAAAAACAAATTAAGCAAAATATGTATTTTCTTGGAATGAATTTTGCTCAAGCCTGCAGCTTCAGTATGTCAGCTGAACCCTTCCCTGGCAAAAAGCCTGAAAACTAGATTTAAAATCAAAGCCTGAGAATTACTTTTTAAAAATATATTTCAAAAGGGGAGTGGTTCCAGCAAAGTTTGGTTCCTACACATCCACTCATTTACTTTATTAAAAAAAATACAACTGTTAAACATAGCAGGGAGCTGTTTAAGTAAGCTTTCCTTGTAGTTGTGATCCTAATGCATTTGAAATGTTATTAAGGTGATTGTTAGCTGGAGTAATTTTGGATACTGAAGAGAGGTAGATCTGCCCAGAATTGGAAAAATCCATTTCCCACCAGTTGGGAGTTGGAAGTTGGATAGGATTTGCTCTTTGATTTAATTTCCACAGTCCAAGTTACCCTCTACATACTTAGTAGGATTGAAACAATTTCTACAGTTTCAAAATCATTTCTCGGAAGTGGATCCAATCAAACAGGGGTATGCTGGATCATTCATCATGACTAAAATTTTCCAACATGTGTGGAATTTAGACCCACTCAAAGAGATTTTGCAAACGACACCACCTGCAAGGCAGAGTAGAAAAAATATTTGTTCTCAAAAATATTGCTCTATGTTTGCAATATATTGTCCAGTGTAATTATTTTCCATTACTAACACAATAATAAATGAATGACCTTTACATACACTACAGACTACTGCATTTGATAATACTTTTGTTATTGCAGTCATTTTAGTAGATTACAAACTTGCTCTTACAAAGTAAACTTGATGAAAATTTACCATTTTTTCAGAAGTGCAGGATTCAGAGGTTGCTGCGTGTCCTTGAACATGATTTATCAAAGTGTTTATAATCTTCTAATTGAGTGTAATATGTGCATCCCTGCGGGTTCCTGGTTTATAGTAAGACAACATGCAGAGTAACATACAGGAAGCACAAAACACTCTTGAAGATATGTCTGGTGGTTTTGAGATTGAGCACATTCACATGTTCACATACTGTATATCATAATGTCACTCCAATTTATATAAGGCAAGATAAAGAGTTTAAACATAAAATAGGAAGCTCTTGCATTGCACTATACCAATGACAAAATTCTGGAAATATTCAAAGTACATTTATTAACAAAGTATGCATGCAGTGTGCAACCCTGAGATTTGTCTTCTCCACAGACAGTGACGAAATGAAGAAAACCATTGAACTGGTTCAAGAAAAATACATCAAGCCCTCCCCCTCATGCAAAAAAAAAACAAACAAATCATGCAAACAGCAACGGAAAAGAGAGTGAAAAATATAGAATTTAAAACACAAATCAAAGAAGTCCAGGCATGTTCATTCCAGCTCAGTTTATTATCTGCAGGTCAGCCCGATTAGAATCACCCTAAATAGCAACAAGTAGCAGATCTGATAGAGGTGAGATCGGCTCTGCATTTTGCAACTCCCACATTGTTATGTCTGTGCTCTCTCTAGCTGCTCTTATTCATTCATTGACCAGACAATCTAGCTTACACTCTGCAGGTCTACGAGCCCGTCCTCATCGAGGAATCAGAGGTGGAGAGGGTCAGCAACTTTGAATTCTTCGGTGTTATCATTTCAGAGGACCTGTCCTGGGCGCAGCAGGTAAGTGAAATTATGAAGGAAGCAGTGCAGCATCTCTACGTATTTAGAAGTTTTAAAAGCTTTGGCATGACATCTAAAACTTTGACCAACTTCCATAGATGTTTAGTGGACAGTACTATAAATTGTTTGGTGGCATCTTGGCCTGCTGTGGAAACACCAATACCCTTGAATGAAAAATCCAGCAAAAAGTAATGGGTACAGCCCAGTCCATCATGGGTGAAGCCCTCCTCACCATTGAGCACAGCTACAAGGAGTGCTGTCAGAGGAGAACATCATCCATCATCAGGGACCCACACCACCCAAGTCATGTGCTCATCTCAATGCTGCCATCAGAAAGAAGGTACAGGAGCTTCAGGACTCACACCAGCAGGTTCAGGAACAGTTATTACCCTACAACCATCAGGCTCCTGTAGCAAAGGGAATAATTTTACTCAAACTTCCTTGCCTCATCACAGAACTGCTCTCATAATCAATGGGCTCATTTTCAAGGACTCTTCATCTCATGTTCTCTATATTTATTGCTTATTTATTTATTATTATTATTTCTTTTTTTTGTACTTGCACAGCTTGTTGGCTTTTGCATGTTGGTTGTCTGCTCCATTGATGTAATCATTCTATTATGTCTGCAAGATATAAATCTCCAGGTTGTATATGGTATACAGTATGTACTTTGATAACGACCTTACTTTGAACTTTACTCATATGCTTTTACTCTGTCGGAGACGCTGCCTTCCACTCACCACTTCACAGCTTAACAAGCTGCCTTTGCCTCCTTTCTGACTGAAATGTTGTCTTTGCTTCTGTTCCTACAGATGCTGCCTGGACAGCTGAGGATTTCCGGCATCTTGTTCCTCTTTAAGATTTCCAGTATAAAACCTGAAGATATAGGAGCAGAATTAAGCCGTTTGGCCCATCAGGTCTGCTCTGCTGTTCCATCATTTCTGATGCATTTTCCTCTCAGCCCCCTTCTCCTGCCTTCTCCTTGTAACTTGTCATGCCCCGACTAATCAAGAACCTATCAACCTCCACCTTATATACACCCAGTGACTGTGGTAAAGAATTCCACAGATTCACCATTGTCTGGCTAAAGAAATGTCTCCTCATCTCCGTTTTAAATGGATGTTATTCTATTCAGGGACTATGTCTTCTGGTCCTGTACCCTCCCACCACAGGAAACATCCTCTCCCCATCCACTCTATCAAGGCCTTACAACAGTTGCTAGGTTTCAATAAGATCCCCCTCATTCTTCTGTAATCCAGTGAGTAGAGGCCCAGAGCCAATAATTGGTCCTCATATGGTAAACCTTTCATTCCCAGAATCATTCTCGTGAGCCAACTCTGAACCTTCTCCAATACCAGCATATACTTTCTTAGATAAAGGGTCCAAAACTGCTCACAATGCTCCGAATGAGGACCCACCAATGCCTTATAAAGCCTCAGCATTATATCCTTGTTTTTATATTCTAGTTCCCTGAATTGAATACCAACATTGCATTTGCCTTCCTCATCACAAAATCAACCTGCAATTTAACCTTTAAAGTATGCTGGACAGGGTTTCCCAATTTCTTTTGCACTTTATATTTTTGAATTTTATCTCCATTTAGATAATAGTCTATGCTTTTATTTCTTCTACTAAAGTGCAAGACCATACACTTCACAACACTATTGCATCAGCCGCTTCTTTGCCCATTCTCCTTATCGGTCTAAGTCCTTTGGTAGCCTCCCTGCTTCCTCAAAACTATTGCATCTCCGCCTATCTTTATATCGTCCGCAAACCTGGCACAAAGCCATCAATTCTGTCATCCAAATCATTGACATATAACGTACAAAGAAGAAGTCCCAACACAGACCCCTATGGAACACTACTAGTTACCAGCAATCAGTCAGAAAAGGCTTCCTTTAGTTTCACTCTTTGCCTCCTGCCAATCAGCCAATGTTCTATCCATGCTAGTATCTTTTCTGTAAAACGATGGGCTCTTAACTTGTTAAGTGGTCTCATGTGCAGCATCTTGTCAAAGGCCTTCTGAAAATCCAAGGGCACAGCATCCATTGATTCTCCTTTGCCTATTCTGCCTGTTATTTCTTCAAGGAATTCCAACAGATTTGTCAGGCAAGATTTTCTCTTAAGGAAACATGTTGACTTTGGCCTTTTATCATGTGCCTCCAAGTACCCAAAACCGCATGCTTAACACTTATATTTAACATCTTCCCTACCACTGAGGTCAGGCTAACTGTCCCATAATTTCCATTCTTTTACCTCTCTCCCTTCTTGGGGCTTCTATGGGAGGCAGGGTTTAAGGGTCGGCACAACATTGTGGGCCAAAGGGCCTGTACTGTGCTGTACTGTTCTATTTTCTGTGTTCTATGTTGATTTCTTTTCCTTAGTAAAGGCAACTTCACTCACGTCTGCCCCCTACAGTCTTGAACTTTTAGCATACTGCTAGTGTCCTCCACCGTGAAGAAATTGCAAAATACTTATTAATTTCATCTGCCATTTCCTTGTCCTCCATTATTACCTCTCCAGTATCATTTTCCAGCAGTCTGATATCTACTCTCACCTCACTTTTCCTCTCTTATATACCTGAAGAAACCTTTGGTATCCTTATTAATGTTATTGTCTAGCTCACCTTTGTATTCCATTTATTCCCTCTTTATGATGTTTTTAGTTGCCTTCTGTTGGTTTTCAAGAACTTCCCAATCCTCCAACTTCCCACTAATTTGTGCTCTATTATATGCCCTCTCTTTGGCTTTTATGTTGGCTTTGACTTGCCTTGTCAGCCACGGTTCTGTCATCCTGCCTTTAGAATACTTCTTCATCTTTGGGATGTATCTATCCTGCGCCTTCTGAATTGCTCCCAGAAATTCCAGTCATTGCTGCTGTGCTGCTGTCCCTGCCAGCGTCCCCTTCCAGTCAACTTTGGTCAGCTCCTCTCTCATGCCTCTTTAATTCCCTTTACTCCACTGTAATACTGATACATCCAACTTTAGTTTCTCCCTCTCAAATTGAAGGGCGAATTCCATCATATTATGATCACTGGCCCCTAACGGATCCTTTACCTTAAAGCTCTCTAATCAATTCTGGTTCATTGCACAACACCCAGTCCAGAACAGCTGATCACCTAGTGGACTCAACCACGAGTAGTTCTAAAAAGCCGTCTTGTAGGCATTCTCCAAATTGCCCCCCTTGGGATCCAGCACCAACTTGATTTTCCCAATCTACCTGCATATTGAAATCTCCCATGACTATCGTAACATTGCCCTTTTGGCATGCCTTTCGTCTCTCTTGTTGTTAATCTGTGATTTTCATTTTGTAAGGTCAATACCTCAGCAGAGGGTAAGTAAAGTTGGATGGACCTTCAACAGAAGTGCTCAGAAATTGTCTCCTCCGCATACACCTGTTTAATTGCTTCCACTTCTCTAGATATTGTTTTGGAGCTGTAGAGATTGTTTCAGTCCTCCTGAGCAGGTAGAGGATAACTTGGACAGTGGTAAGTAAATCAAAGACCAAGCCCTACATGGGGAGGTGACATTCCTACCTCTCAAAACACTCTAATTCAATCTTTCAGTGTGATGCTGGGCTTCCAGTTGTCTGTCACTTAAAATTCTCCCGTTCCCAACCCCACTCTGGTCCATATACAGTTTTGATGAAGCTAACAGCTTGAAGATCAATATCTCATCTTTTCACTTGGGTCGTAAGTTCACACAATATGAAAACAGGCTCTTTGGCTCTTCTGTTCCAAAATGCTGATTGAGTGATCACTGCTATCAGTTCTGCTGTTTCCATTTTACCTCCTCTATTTCTTTTACTTGTCTCATTATAAGCGACTTTATCTTACACCTTCAAACGAGGTCCTTTTGCCTTTCTTCTTCTCTCTCCGCTTTACTTGATTCTTGTGTGAAGCCTGTGGCATTTCTAACTTCCTTCAATGCCCTTGGAAGGTCACCAACTGAAGAAAGGTTGGGTGAGGGATGGTTTCCTGTCCAAGGTCTTGTAGATTTCTGGACCCAGTGGAGGGTTGAATCTGGAGAAGTTAACTGTGGGTTGAAAAGCCACCTGCATTTAGTTGAGTTGCAAGCTGAGCCACCTTCATCACAAGCAAAACATACCCCACCATCAAAAGGTAGTGGCTCAAGAAGGTGGCATCCATTATTAAGGATACCCACTGCTTGGAACATGGCCTCTTCTCATTACTACCATCAGGGGAGGAGGTACAGGAGCCTGCAGTTCCACTCTCAATGCTTTCAAAACAGCTGTTCTCCTCTCCCATCAGATTTTTGAATCGTCCATCAAAAGCCACCTCATTATTCAGCCTTTGCACTGTTTGTTTATATTTTGTAACTGATAGTAATTCTTTTTCATATCTTGCATTGTACTGCTGCCACAAAGACAGCAAATTTCCTGACCTATCTCATTGATAATAAACTCGATTATGATTCTGATTTCACTCCAAAGGCCAAGCCTGTGGGTGAGAGATCTCCTTGGAATATTTCTGTGTTAGTTCCTCAATTAGACCTCAGTCAATAAGGCATTTCTCATTAAAATGGGGGGTCATAAATGTTCCGACCTTACTCTAACTCGGCGGTGATATAAAGCTAAGAACACGACATGCAAATGAGGGCAAATGTCTTGACAGGGAAATAGGCCAAAAGGCATCATGGTGGCATAGTGGTTAGCATAACACCAACAGAGCAGCGATGACCCATGTTCGATTCTGCCACTGTCTGTAAGGAGTCTGTACGTTCTTTCCATGACTGTGTGTGTGTTTCCTCCTCGTGCTCCGGTTTCCTCCCACGTTCCCAAGACAGGTGGATTAGTGGGTTAATTGGCCACGTGGGTGTAATTCAGTGGTGTAGGCTCACTGGGCTGGAAGTGCCTGCTATCCTGCTGTACCTCTAAAAAAATCTAAAAAACTCGTATCCTGACTCTGTGGGGTAGAGGCTTTGCTTGAAATAAATGTGCTGAGAAGTTACTTTTGCTAGGTTTGAAGAATTGTAAGCCTGGAACTCTAATCTCTTAGATCAATGTGATTATTGGACTTGCTCTAGGAGATGACGGTGCAGAGCAGGGAGGAACAGATCACAAAAAGCCGCACCTACTGCTCAAAGTATAGGAGCAGTTGATATGCTTCCTCGACAGAGACTCAGGATATTGCCTCAGGTGTGGCAGATATAGAGTACCCAGTAAAATTTCAGTCACGTGTCTGATGTCCACAGTTCATGGTTGGTGGACGGGTTGCCACCTCCCTGGCCTGTCGATCCTGTATAGAGTTACGGAACCATGGAGTGATATGGCAGTAAGACCGAATCATTGCCCTCTCACTTCATCTCTCCCTATTTATGTGACCTCCCCTGGTCCTTGCAAGTCTCTGAGGTGTTTGTGACCCACCAATTGCGTGTTCTTGCACAGCCCTATATTTTAATCACTTTGTCACTGGTAACTGGTCATTATCATTATCAGTGATAATAATCAGTTACCATAATCAGTGCTGTGGAATTTCCCCCTAAATCCTCATCTGGCTTCGCCAGGCTTTGTCTGATAAAGTTCCCCTTGAGATGAATGACTTGACTAGAAGAGCCACGGAACTGTAAATTGTTTCAGTTGCATCTACCTTCTAAGCTTTGACCTGAATCCTCTAAACAATGTGCAGTTTTAGTCACCCCTTGCAGGACGGGGTGGCCAAAAGTCAGAAGCCTATTGTCTGTGAATCCAGGCCTAGGAATGGAGGTCTGGAGGCAGCCTGTCCTGGCGTTGCTGGTCTGGAGATGACCTGCGCTAGGTGTGGCAGCCTGGAAGCGACCTGCTCTGGGTGGAGGCCTGGAAGCAGCCTGTCCTGGGGTTCGAGCCTATTATGTTTTGTAATTCCAGAAACTAACTGAAAGAAAAATGCAGGATACCGGGGATGCATGCACTGAGTTTCCTTTTGTTTTAGTGAGTTGCGCACATATGATGTGGTAGCGTAATGAAGCATGCCATTCACTTACTTCTTGCATATAACCTGCAATGAATTATTGCTTAGTCAAACAATGTGTTTACGATATTACTCAGATATTACAGAAATATTGGGAGGGAGGAGAAGATGGCGGCACGATGCAGCGCGTGTGGCTGTTCCGAATGAATATCGATTATGTGTAACTAGGGGGCTGTGCACAATCCGGATTTGATGGAGACAGCCGTGAGAAGCGCAGAGGAACATCTGGAGAAACTTCTGAAATGCCTGCTTTGCTGCCGCTGCTACTGTGTGATCGAGAATCTCCGGAGACAAAGCCCCCAAATCCTCGGCTTTGCCTATCGCCTGTTGCCGGGGCCTGGGTTGAAGCGCTTGGCAGAGATGGTGCTCGGTGCTCGGTGTCGAAGAGGTGGTCGGAGCTTGGAGTCTTCGGACGGACTCGGAGTCAGGCTGTAGTCGGATGTTTCCAGTATGCTGCCATCGGCAAAGTGGTGGCGCTGGAGGTTCACCGTCTGCGTGAGATGATGGGACTTTCGAGAGACTTTAAGATTTTTACTGTGCCATGGTCTGTTCTTATCAAATTACGGTATTGCTGTGTACTGTTGTAACTATATGTTATAATTATGTGGTTTTTAAGTGGGTTTGTCATGTGTTTTTGTGATATCATTCTGGAAAAACATTGTATTATTTCTTAATGCATGCATTACTAAATGACAATAAAAGAGTACTGCGTGTCCTCATAATCATAATCATAAGACCATAAGACCATAAGACAAAGCAGAAGAAGTCGGCCATTCGGCCCATCGAGTCTGCTCCACCATTTTATCATGAGGCTGATCCATTCTCCCATTTAGTCCTACTCCCCCGCCTTCTCACCATAACCTTTGATGCCCTGGCTACTCAGATACCTATCAATCTCTGCCTTAAATACACCCAATGACTTGGCCTCCACTGCCGCCCGTGGCAACAAATTCCATAGATTCACCACCCTCTGACTAAAAAAATTTCTTCGCATTTCTGTTCTGAATGGGCGCCCTTCAATCCTTAAGTCATGCCCTCTCGTACTAGACTCCCCCATCATGGGAAACAACTTTGCCACATCTACTCTGTCCATGCCTTTCAACATTCGAAATGTTTCTATGAGGCCTCCCCTCATTCTTCTAAACTTCAAGGAATACAGTCCAAGAGCAGACAAACGTTCCTCATATGTTAACCCTCTCATTCCCAGAATCATTCTAGTGAATTTTCTCTGTACCCTCTCCAACGTCAGCACATCCTTTCTTAAATAAAGAGACCAAAACTGCCCACAGTACTCCAAGTGAGGTCTCACCATCGCCTTATAGAGCCTCAACATCACATCCCTGCTCCTATACTCTATTCCTTTAGAAATGAATGCCAACATTGCATTCATAATCATATTGAATACGCAACATTCCTCTCTGCTTAGTTATAAACTCCAACTCAATATAGAATGAATCTCAACTCAAATATTGAAACACACCTTACTCTTGTCGGATAACGTCTTTCCTGATGGGGGAGTGGTGGGGTCACTCTGCTTGGCAGGTGAGACTTGCGGCTGTGAAATAATCTCGGGTTCTGGAACCTTCTCCATGGTGATTGTAGGAGCTGACTCTGGGACTGCAGGAAGTGGTTCTGACAGTATATCCACCTTTCTTTTCTAACAATTGACTCTACTTTCCTCACGTGTTCGATGTGTCATCTCCAGTTCACATCAGAAACAATCTCCACAGTGTAAAAGAGTGGTCCAGTTCTGACCTTAACCTTTCCAGGTTCCCAGTTTTGATCACTGCTGTAGTCCCTCACTAGGACTGCTTGTCCTAGAGTGAAACATTGAACCTCCTCGTTTGAGAAACCCTCAGCTGTTTGTCCTGCAGGTCTCTTCTGAGGTTGGTTTTGAGGAGTTTGAAGCCTGAGTTCAAAGGTTGACCCAGGAACAACATAGCTGGTGAGCTGTTGGTTGTGAAGTGTGCTGCATTATGATATGCAAGGAGGAAATTGCCGAGCTTCATTGATTTAGTGTTGGTGTAGAGTGTTCTGCTGAAATTGCTCGCGATGCGTTCTTTATACTCACGGCAAACTTTTCCACTGAGCCTTTTGGAGCTGGGTGGTATGGTACAGGTGTAATATGCCTTATTCCATTCATTTTCAGGAACGACTGAAAGTATTCTGCAAGAAACAGTGGTCCATTGTCACTGACAAAAGTGTTCTGGAACACCAGATCTTGAGAAGAGGCTTTCCAGCACTCAACAGTATGCAAGGCTGCAGTGAAGGCTATTTTTGAACACTATATAGCTGCATCGACTAGTACCAATAAATTTATGTATGACAATGTGCTCGATCTGCTGATCTGTCCTAGGCCACCAGACAAAGCTTTGAGCCAACGCTTTCATTTTAACTTAGTCTAGATGACCAGCACGTAGGTCCTCAGCGTGGATGCTACAACAACTCTCAATCCCCACATGAAGCAAACCACATCAAGGGCAAGTTCATCCAGGTGCTGGTAAAATGGGGAAACTGGAATTTCTGTTGCACATTCCAGCCATTTTCAGTGGCCATGTAAATGTAAGAAAGTATGGGGTCTTTACTGGCTTCCTTTTTGGATAATCTATGTCGTAATAGGAGACATCTGATTTGTATTATGAGTGTCCTCTTTTGTAAATTTTTCAGGTATTTCCTTTTCCAAGGGTAAATAAGAAAGCATTTCCATGATTGTTTGTCTTCTTTTGTGGATGATCATGTCAGTTAAGATGGCACTTGTGTACAATGCTCCTTTGGACAACATCTTTTGGATAGATCACAAAACCAAATATTTCACTTCTTTTATGTCTTTCACTTTTTTTTTCTTGGGTGTGATTCTGGAGCTGTTGGAGCCTGTGATTTGCTGTTTGGAGATCATTTGGCTGTTCAGTTGCTCTGCAGTCTCCGAGAGGATACTGGGAGGCAGAGGCGGCGAGTGTTAACCTTATGGCAAGCAGGCTGTGCAAGCCGATGTTCGACTCCATTTTGCCGATTAAAGCTTCCGTTGTTTGCTGATCAAAGCGACAGGAGAGATTGAAACATCAAGGTAAATGTGGAGGATGAATGCCGGCTGCCTGCCTTTTGATTGCTGGGGTCGCTCTGCGACCTGAGGGGGGAGAGCCTGCTGCTGTGTCCGGAGAGTATTGCCCAGGTTTTCTGCATTTTGGATGTGGACTTGGACTGTAGACTTTTTCAGTCTTATGTTGTTCATATTCTGTGTTTTTCATTCGATTTTTCTCATTTTTTTTTGTGCGGGGAGCAGGAACTTGGAGGTTGGTGTGCCTGTTCCATTTTTGTTTGATTTTGTGCAGGGAGCAGGGATTTGGGTGTTGATGATCCTGCTGCCTTTCTTTTCTTTCTTGGTTTCATGGCTACCCAGAGAAGAAGAATTTTAGAGTTGTATACTTTGGTAATAAATGAACCTTTGAACCTTTGAACCTTTGAACCATTGAACCTTTGAACTTTCTTTCTGATGTAGGCAGCCAATTCTGGTTTTTATTTATTTTTTAATATTATCACAGGGTACTTATTGGTTATGAACCTGTGAACTTTGTCCGTTTTCTGCCTTTTTTTAATTTGACTGCCTCCAATGCCATCCAAGGAAACACATGCTGCATTTTATTTTTAACATAATCATGTCTCTCCCTTTTCGAAGAAAAGATATGCTGTACTTCAACAGGTAGGTAGTCATGTCTGGTTCACTTTAAAACATCCTTGTCGCCACTGTTAATGTTTTGCAACTCCAGAAACTAGGCAAAAACCATACACAGGAGTCTGGGGATGCATGTAATTAGTTTCTTTCTCTGTGAGGTGCGCACATATGACATTGTGGCGCAATGACATATGTCGTTCATGTACCTCTTACATGTAACCCCTAATGAATTATGTAATCGAACAAAGAAGGCTTAATCAAGCAATTTTTTTCAATATTACTCAACTGTTGCTGAAATATTGAAAATACCACAGAGGCTTTGAAGTGGCCTGTCCTTGGGTTGGATGCCTGGAAGTGGCCTGTCCTGCGGGTGGAGTCCTGGAAGTGGCCTGTCCTGAGGTTGGAAGCCTGGAAACAGCCTGTCCTGGGGTTTGAGGCCTAGAAGCGGCCTGTCCTGGGAGTGGAGTCCTGGAAGTGGCCTGTCCTGGGGTTGGAAGCCTGGAAACAGCCTGTCCTGGGGTTGGAAGCCTGGAAGCAGCCTGTCCTGGGGTTGGCCTGGAAGCGGCCTGTCCTGGGGTTGGCCTGGAAGTGGCCTGTACTGGGGTTGGAGGCCTGGAAGTGGCCTGTCTTGGGGTTGAAGGCCTGACTGTGTGTGTGAGTGGGTGGATGTGTGGGAGGGAGAGAGCAAAGGTCATTGTTTTGCTGCTGTTGTTTTGTTTTGTTGCTGTTGTTATTGTTGCTTGTCTTATTCTGCTCAACGTTGTGGACATGCTACGTTGGCGCTGGTTTCTGTGGCGACACTTGCAGGTTTCCCCCAACACATCCTTAGGTCGAATTGGTTGTTAATGCAAATAATGCATTTCGCTGTAACTTCCAATATACATGAAAGAAATAAATGAATCTGGATGGCTGTGGAAGCTTTGGAGAGGATAAGGAAAAGGCTTATCAAGGTGGATTGTTAAAGGAGATGTGTGGGGTGGATTTTTTGTTTGACAGAGTGATAGGTGTCTGAACAGGCTGCCGGGAGACTGGTAGGAGCAGGTACAGTAGTGGCAGTTTAGATAGACATATGAATATGCAGGGATCAAAGTCAGGTTTAATATCACTTATGTGGTAAAATTCGTTGTTTTGCAGCAGCAGTGCCGGATGTAAGCAAAAAACCATAAATTACAATATGAAATACATATAATTAAATTAAATTAAATAAGCAGTGTAAAAAGAGTGCCAAAAAAGTGAGGTATTATACAAGGGTTCATTGTCCATTCAGAGATATGATGGTAGAGGGGAAAATTCTGTCCTAAACTGTTCAGCGTGTGTCTTCAGGCTCTTGCACCTCCTCCTTGATGGTAGCAAGGAGAGGGAGGCGTGTCCTGGGTGATGGATGCCTCCTTTTTGAGGCATTGCCATTTGAAGGGAATGGAGGGATATATGGATCATGTGCAAGGAGAAGAGATTTAGCTTAATTTGGTATCATGTTTGACACAGTGTGTTCCTGTAATGGTTTATGTTCCCTGTATTCGCTTACTGATACAATTGGTGCTGCCGAAGAACAAGTATGGGTCGCAGATCTTCTAATTTTCAAGCAATTTAATAAATAACAGAAAATTATCGAAGCTGGACTTCTTTTCTTCAAGGGTGATTGCCAATAGTGATTGGGAAAAAAAAAGCAAATGCGACAGTTGTCAGAAACTAAAACCTTCCTGAGTTAATAACATAAACTGTGTGAACTGTGTGAACTGTGCCTATCTGTGCTGCTTACCAGCAATCCTAACATCCTTACAACAGCAGTGAACCCTCAGGGGCAGCTCAGAGCTGCGGTTAGTAGTCAGCATAGTGTTTGAAACGGCACTTGGAAGACAAAGCAAGCTGAGATCTCTTGCCAGACTGCTGTGTATTACTGACTGAGCATAGGTATCTTGACTGGCCAAGAGTGTCGGCACTGAAGACTGAAGGTTAAAAGAAATGCTGCTCATATACCTTTTCCCCTGCTCCCCGCTAATCTGAGCCAGCATGAGATGGTTGTTTAAAGCTGATAATAAAGTCAGCCATGGTAATTCTTACAGGCTGGGCCCTGGCAAGACATAATTGAACAATGGAAAGGCCAGCAAAATCCCAGCTAGCTCCCAATAAAGTCTTGCAATTGAGAAACATTCTATCCCCATCACCAAGGGAAACACTTAGATGGAGTGGATGACTTGATATCATATATTCAAAACTCAACAATACAAAAGGATTAATTCTGTGCCAATGCAAACTGGCAACAGTCAACCAGTGAACAAGTGTCCTGAATTTGATGGACATTGTATGGAATATATTTGGTGGACACTGTATAGAATACATTGTCAGGAGTAACAAAATAGCATCAACCTGACTTTGAATCGGCAAAAAAAAATTGTTGATCTTTGCTATTTTCAGTCATTTGGCTTCAAGCTATAATGTGATTTAAAATATGAACTTTAAGCAATATTTCCCCAAAGGTTTTCTTCATAGTGGAAAAGAAATCTTGCGTTCTGGAACAAAGTGAACAAGCTGGCTTACAGAGCTCCCTCAAAAGGTAACAGGAAGTCTGCTTGTGAAAATTGCAACTGAGAGAGACTGTCAGCTGAAGGACAGTGCTCATCAGCTTGAGACAACAGTCCAATATACATTTATACCTCTCTGCAACTGTACTGAAAGTACCTAGGAGGGCAGGCAACATCTGCTAAAAGAAGATTAAAGAATTCATCTTGGATTTTTCCCAATGGATTGGACGAGCCCTGTAGAGCCATGAAGGTTTGGAAGTACAAGAGTGAATGTCAAGGGCTTTTTCAACCTGGCACTAAAGCACTGTATTATTTCCAGGTTTTCTAAACTCTTACCATAAGTGGCCATTGTAATGACACCAAGGGTTCTAATTTAACACATGTTTCAATCGATACTCCAAGCATGCAGAGATTGGGAAGAGGGCACAGAAAATGGATTGAGCGCTGAGGCTGCAACTTTCTTTAGTGAGACTTCCAAGATTGCTACTGTAGGGGCTGCGAGAACCTGCTCTCTGCAGGAGGGAAAGAGATGACGTCGTTCTGACAAAGACAGAGGTTGACACGAACGACAGTAAGAGAATGGTAACATGCACGGGCAAGGCAGGATTGGACTGAACATTGGCACATTTGCCTCTATGAATGGTGTCGCAACAACGATCTTGCACTCAACATCAGTAAGACCAAGGAACTGACAGTGGACTTCAGGAAGAGGAAGTCAAAGGAACACATACCAGTCCTCACTGAGGGATCATCAGCAAAAAGGGAGAGCAGTTTCAAGTTACTGGGTGTTTCAAGTTCCTGAGCAGTTTCAAGTTCCTGGGTGTTTCAAGTTCCTGAGCAGTTTCAAGTTCTCTGCAATTTTTCAAAACCTGTACCATCCATCACCTCACTTTAATGCTCCTCTCTCACTGTGAAGTGATGCCCTCTAACCATTATTCACCCACTGGCCTCTCCTTTCCCTCCGTGTCAAAGAGAACAGAGATTAAGGCCTCACAATTACCTCACAGAAGAATTGAATTTCGTTCAGTGCACTGCAGACTTGCATTGGTTTTTAATCTCAGTAAGAAGTGAAATATGATCCTGTGGGTGAGAGGCAGGTAGACCATTCTTATCCTGATAGCCTTAACTCAGCTTCAGATGTCCCACGGGAGATGTTCAAGAGGCATCCTAACCTGCACAACAGTTCTGGGACACTTGTTATGAGTATTGATTTCTCACTGTCATGTTTCCTGTACATACAGCAGAAATAGGCGGTTCTGCTCACCATTCCATCATGGCTGATTTATTATTCCTGCCAACCCCATTTGCCTGCCTTCTCCCTGTAACCTTTGATATCCTGACTAACCAAGAAACTATCAACCTCTGCTTCAAATGTACTCAATGACCTGGTCTCCACAGCCATCCATGGCAATGAATCCATTGATTTACCACCCTCTGGCTAAATAAATTGCTTCTCAGCTCTGTCCTAAAGGGACATCCTTGTGTTCTGAGGCTGTCCCTCTGGTTCTAGACTCACCCACTAAAGGAAACATCCTCTCCACATCCACTCTGTCTAGTCCTTTCAATATTTGATAGGTTGGTGTTAGATTCCCCCACTCACTGGTCTAAACTCCAGTGAGTACAGGCCAGGAGCTATCAAACATGATCAACATTCCTCCATTATCTGCATGTTCATGTCCTATCTAACAGCCTCTTAAACACCTCTACTGTATTTACATTGATCAATCCCCAGTAAACTATTCCAGGCACCCACAACTCTCTGTGTAAAAAAAAAACACTTATCCCGAACACCTTCTTTAAATTTACCTCCTTTATCTTAAATGAAAATCCTCTAGGTCATGAAATATCCACCCTGAGGAAGAGATTCTAATGGACTATCCTATCTATATTGCTCATAAGTTTCGAAAATTCTCTCAGGTTTCCCCTCAGTCTCTGACGCTGCAGAGGAAACAGCCCAAATTTGTCCAACCTCTCCTTATAGCTTCCTCTAATCCAGGCAGCATCCTGATAAATCTCTTCTACACCCTCTCCGAAGCCTCCACATCTATTGTGTAATGGGACAACCGGAACCACACAGTGCTTAGAGGGGTCAAGCCAAAGTTTACAGAGCTGCAACCAACACAAAAGGCTGGAGGAATTCAGCAGGTCAGGCAGCATCTATGGAGAAGAATGAACAGTCAATGTTCCGGGCTGAAAGCCCTCATCAGGATCGAGTTTCTCCAGCAATTCTGTGTGTATTGCCGCTGTCGATAAGGCGTTTTTATGTTCTTCTTGTGACCACATGTTTCTGTGGACCCTGGACTAGCTGCCTCGATTCAGCCCATACTCGACCCTGAGATCCTCCAGCAATTTGTGTGTGTTGCCGCTGTCTGTAAGGCATTTGGATGTCCTTCGTGTGACTACATGTCTCGTGTCATTCTTACATCCTCTCACTGCAGTCCCACCTAGTTTTGTAGCATCAACAAATTGTAATGTTTGTTTCCCCTTAACCAAATTGTTGACATTGATTGTGGAAAACTATAGCTTAAACACAGATCCCGATTATAGACTAGTCATAGCCTGTCTTCTTGGAAAAAGTCCTTTTATTCCCCTTCTCCACTTTCTATCCAATACTATTACCATAATATTCTGAACTTTGCTGGGTCTAACATTGTAGATTAGTGAAACCCTATATTTTCCTGTTTGCTTTTTCTGAACTACTGCAAAGCTATTCATAACCTCACATCTCCAATCATCATGGTACGTATCTCCCCTTTGTTGCTTTTGCAATTATCATTTTGAGTTATACAGTCACTTGTACTCCAATTGTTAGCCAAAAGCCTCAGTTACTATCCTTCAACCATCAGCATCCCGAACCAGCATGGATAACTTCACTCACTGAACTGATTCCATAAACCGTGAACTCACTTTCAAGGACTCTACAATTCATGTTTTCAGTCTGATTGATTGGTCGATCAATTTGTTTATTTATTTATTTATTTTTGTATTTGCAGAGTTTGTCTTCTTTTGCACATTGGTTGTTTGTCAGTCATTGTGTGTAGTTTTACATTGATTCTATTGTATTTCTTTGTTCTACTGTGAATGCCTGCAAGAAAATGAATCTCAGGGTAGTATATGGTGACATATAGACAATTTAATAACATACTTACTTTGAACTTTGCATTAACTCCATAAACATAAATCTGCATTAATGCAGGTAAGGTTTGCACTCGGTAAACTGGACAGATTCTAAATCCAATCACAAACAAGAGAAAATCTGCAGATGCTAGAAATCCCAGCAACACACACAAAATCCTGGAGGAACTCAGCAGGCCAGGCAGCATCTATGGAAAAAAGTTCAGTCCTGCCGAAGGGTTGGGCCTGAGACGTCCACTGTACTTTTTTTCCGTAGATGCTGCCTGGCCTGCTGAGTTCCTTCAACATTTTGTGTGTGCTATTCCTTTTTTTTGTAATTTATTTTTTATGCGATTTCATCATCGAACAAATATTTCCATAAGATGTATTTCAGATATTGTACATATATATCATATAATCATTGTGTTGTCCTTAAGGCATTTATTTGACTTTGTTGCGTTTACGCTTTAAATAATTTGTTTGTAACTATTTTCTAGTTAAAGTTAACGGTTGATAATTAAGTTGCAGTTTAACAAAGGGAAATTCATTGTCTATGGTATATCGCGGCATGTGATGACGTCACCTCCGGTTTCGCCGCGTCTTATGTATAACTTCCTGTTCGGGAAGGTGCAAAGGCGGGTGCCATGCGTGCAGCATGATCGTGAAGAGCTCCGTGCCTACCCACAAAGAAACATTATAGAAGCAACGCCATAAGTTCCTATGAAATTATTTGAAGTAAAAATATTAGCGCGGTTTCTGTTAAGGAAGCATCGGTTCCGGTGGCGCGTGTGTCGGCTTTCCAATTTCAAATGCGGGGTGGGCTCAGGCCCGGCAGCAGTTTGACGGGACCCCCCTTCGCTCCCTACTCGGGGCGGCTGGAGACACTCGCTAAAAGAAGAGCGCACGCGTGGTCTCCAGAATGAAACAGACGCTGTATATGTTTGTATTTTTTTTTATCAACAGTTTTCACCGGATGATATTAATGTGGAAGAGTGAACAGTAAATGGTTAACCTTACTATGACTCTGCCTTCATTGGCTTCGGTTTAACTTGGTGTTTAGTCAGAGTTTCAACACACTGCACGAGAACACTACAATCATATTCACCATAAATGTCAACATAATATTTATTTGAGGTATACGCCTATAGACAAGAGCGGAAATAAAGAACAAGCAAAAGGAGAAAACTATGTACAAGTAGGGAGTGATTTTTTTTTTACGACATATTCATTGATTTGTGAGAATACAATCAGGCCTATGAGGTGTTATGTAGTTGAACCATTTTTCCCAGTATGAATCAAATTGTTCCAACTTGTGATTAACAGATGCTGTTATCTTCTCCATTTTGTAAATTTCCATCCATGCATTTAAAGTTGGGCTCTCCTGTGATAACCATTTCCTGGTAAGAGTCTTTTTACCAGCCACCAGCAGTATATTAATTAAATATTTATCTCTTTTCAACCATTCTTGAGGTACATACCCAAAATATATGGTCTTACTTTCTAAGGGTATTTCACATTTAAAAATGTCTTGTAGGGCATTGTGTATCCCACTCCAATAGTCTTTGATAACGGGGCAATCTCAGAAAATATGATAATGGTTTGCATTTTGATTTCCACAATTTCTCCAGCAAACAGGGAGGTTCCTATCATAATGGGATTTCTGAGAGGGTGTAATAAAATACCTTATCAAGTTTTTCCATCCAAACTCCCTCCATTTCTGTGAACTGGTATACTTCCATTGATACCTCCATATTATTGTCCATTCTTCCTCAGATATAATTATCCCTCCTTCCTTCTCTCATTTTGTTTTAATGTATGAAGTCAAATGTGTTTTAAGATTTGACAAGCCCTTATACACGCTTGAAATGATTCTACTACCATTGTCTGAATGATATGCTTTTCTACAAAGTAAATAGCTCTATCAGACATGTACTTGCCTTGGTTACATTTTTAACCCTCCTATTAACATACTGTCGCATCTGTAGATACCGATAAAAGTCTCGTTTTTCAAATAAGTGTTTCTCTTTAAGCATTTCAAAACTGAACGGTGTTCCTTCTTTCATTATATTGCAAAGAACTGTTATTCCTTTAGCTGTCCAGTCCGAAAATCTAGCATTCAGTTTATTTGGCGTAAAATCTGAGCCATATGCACACCATTTAAGAATTGCAATATCTCCCTCTAGTTTATATTCTTTTATAATAGTTTTCCATATTTTAAGAGTCCATTTCACCCATGAATTATCAATAGTATTTATGTACCTTTGTAGGTTGTTATCAGCCAAACTTGCCTGTATGGGGATGGGAAGTATCCCCTCCTTAATGTGTGCCTGTGTGCTATTCTAATCATAAAAAACTTGCAAAAGTAGGAACATGGCATAGGTCCCATGACTGATTTTCCGGATCTGTTAGTTGTTCTTTAAATTGTTGACATAAGGATTCCAAATATCATTGCTTACCTCATCACCCATTACTAAACATTCCATTACGCCTGGTTGATAATTACGGCACGGCAGAAGAGCATCTGTTCAGCAACAGCAGCAGGACTGCATCATAAAAGAGCAAAGCTTCCTCCTACTTCACCTTTCTTGACCCATGTAGAGGAATGGTCCTGGGGAAATCTGCCTACCTTGGGTATTTAGCTGATCCTTCACAACCGAGGGGGTAAGAACTATAAATTTGTACCTCTGAGGCCAACTCAAAAAGTGATTTTCAAAATTACAAAAGGATGTTAAATGGTGAATATAAAGAAGATGCTTTTATTTACAGGCAAGACTGGAGGTTGTCATCCCAATGAATGAAGTTATGGATAATATCATGGCGGGAGAAGAAGATGGCGGTGCACCGCGCGTGCGCAGCTCTCCGGTGAAAAATGATGTTGTATCTGTTAAATAAGGGCCGTGGACAATTCTGATTTGATGGAGAATGGACGTGAAAGCACAGAGGAACATCTGGAGAAATTTCTGAAACACCCGTCCGCTGCTGTCGTTACTGTGTGGTCGGGAATCTTTCGGAGGGTAGGCCTCAAAATCCCTGGCCTTGCCTGCTTTTGGCGACCAAGAAGGAGCTCAAGTCGTTCGGACAGAGATGGCGCTCAGTACTCGGTGTTGGAGAGCTGATCAGAGCTCGAAGTTTTCAGATGACTCAGAGTCGGTTTGTGGTCGGCATGTCAGGGAGAGTTTTTCTTCCTTCTCCCGTCTGCGTGAGATGTGGGACATTTGAGAGACTTTGAACTTTTACTGTGCTTATGGACTTCTTCATCAAGTTATGGTATTGTTACACTGTTTGTAACTATATGTTATAATTATGTGGTTTTGTCAGTTTTTTTCAGTCTTGGTCTGTCCTGTGTTTTGTGATATCACACCGGAGGAAATAATGTATCATTTCTTAATGCATGCATTACTAAATGACAATAAAAGAGGACTACGTGTCTTCATAATCATAAGTCCAATAAAGGCTCAGGAAAACATTTCAAGATATAAGCTTCAAGTTTATTTGTCATGTGTACATTGAAACATACAGTGAAATGCATTAACAATTAATACACCCAAGGATGCGCTGAGGGCAGACTGCAAGTGTTACCATGTATTCTGGTGGCAAATCAGAATCAGGTTTAATATCATTGGCAAACAGTATGTCATGAATTATCTTGTCTCGTGGCAGTACTACATTTTAATACATAATAAAAGCTATAAATTACTGTGAATATATATATAAAAAAATTAAGTAAATAGTCCAAAAAGAGGAAAAAATTCTGAGGTAGTGTTTATGGGTTCATTGTCCATTCAGAATCTGAAGGGGGGTGGGGGGAAGCTGTCCCTGAAATATTGAGTGTGTGCCTTCAGGCTCCTGTACCTCCTCCCTGATGGTAGCAATGAGGTGCCCAGGGTGATGGAATCCTCAATGATGCATGCCACCTTTTTAAGGCATCACATTTTGAAGGTGTTCTGGATTCTGGGGAGTCTGGTCAGAATCTGGAACCTACCATCACAGACTGCGGCAAACAGAAAAGCTGCAGCCGTGCGATAAACTTGTGAGGAGGAATGGAGTAAACATTAAGCGTTGATGGTGTGGACAGAAGAGACAGATTGGCATAGAATGCTGCCACAAGCATTGATCTGTGCACTATGTTATCTTTCTGTCTATTGGCACATTGTAAGTAGTTCCAAAAAGTCACATAGAGTTATAGAAACTCTATAGAGTTACGGAAGTTATAGTTATACAGCTCAAGTTGTCTATGCATGATGTTGTCCAGTAAGCTAGTCCCATCAGCCAGCATTTGGCCTATAGCTTCCTAAACCTCTCCTACTTGTGGTTTTTAAATGTGGCTAATGTGCTCACATCAACCACTATTTCTTGCTGCTCATTCCAAATATACACCCCACTTTACATGAAGAAGCTGTCCTGGATGTCCCTCACCTCCGATCTTAAACCTAAGCACCTTATGCCCCATAAACCTTTTACATTTACGGACCCTTTTAAAGATGTTTGCCTGAGCACCCTCACCATGGGAGGTTGGTTAGGGACCAAATTCTGCCTGTGGTTCTCAACCTGCAGATGACTCCAACTACCTTCTCTGATTAGGAGTTCAATAACATTTAAAGCAGCGGTATCAAGGGAAGGCAAGTCAGATGAGCTTCTGTTCCTCAGCGGACGGAACATTGCACGTAATGTTCCACAGTGGTGTTCTTCACTACCATTCAGAGCAATGAACATACGCTTGCTTCCAGAACTGTTCCAGTATAGAACAGGACCAAAACATGTGTGTCAGTGTAGCTGTCTCAGTTTTACATCTATCGCAATAACTATCAACATTGGGAAACATTTTAGACAATCTCTCCTTCGTCAAATAGTAACGGTATACAATTTTAAATTGAATCAGTGAATGACTAGCACAGATGGAAGAAGAGTTAACCAACTTCAGAATCCACGTCCAGTCCTCTGTCATAAAAGTCAAATTAAGTTCCTTTTCCCAATCTTGTTTAATCTTAAATAAAGGACGCTTATCCCATTGTAATAGTAAATTATAAATTTTTCCAATGGAACCCTTCAGTTTTTTCTACAATTTCAAAAGCTCTTAAAATTAATTTACTACCTAACAAATTAACTGTGCTTTTTGGAATAATTCCTCAAAATATCCTCAGTATCTCTTTGTCTGACCAACATTTGTGACATTGATAGCTAGGAGGGCCATTTTGTTGAAGTGGAAGGATACGTTGGCTCCCATTTTGTCACAATGGTTCTCTCAAGTGATGCTATGTCTTAGTTTGGAGAAAATTAGAAGTCGAACCTTTGAACCTATGTTTGATTTTGAGAAAAGATGGGGTTCATTTGCTCGTTACTATCATTTGAGTTAATTGATAGATTTCCTCCACGATCTAATTGTAAAATTTTGGTACATTTTGTTTTCTTGCTGGCAGTTTGATGTTTATCTTTAGAAGCTTTTTGTATGATGCATGGCTCCGGGGTTGAACACCTAATGGTTTTTTTCCTCACTTTGCTTTAATAGGGTTTTTTTTTCTCTTTTTTTGACACCAAAATTTTTTCAATCTTTAAAACAATGTTTTTTTTTTCTTGAGACATTGTAAGTGTTGCCTACTTCAATGTACTCTTGTTAATTTTGGATAATAATAATAAAAAGATTTGAAAAGAAAGAACATATGCTTGCACATATTTACTTTCCAGCCTATCTTGGAGATAAATTGTCCTTGCTTCTGGCATCTTTCATTGCAAGAATCAGGGCTCATACCCTCTCAACCCTAAGCTGCCTGTCTGTGGGATGATAGATGAGCAGTTTCCTACCTAATCCCCTCAAATGTTGATTGCCCTAATGACCAAAATCTATCATTCTCCACCTTGAATATTCAGTCACATGTCCCTCTGGGATGGAGCAATCCAAAGATGTACAAACATTGGAGAAAAATATTTTTTTGGGGTCTGAACCCCGTCTTAAGACCATGAATTCCATTCTTGATGATCCAACCTAAGGAAATGGGATCTACCATATCAATTACCCTCTGAACCTTACATGCCTTACAAAGATCAGCTTTCAGTCTTTTATTGCATAGTAACAAGAAAACAATTTGTTAGAAATAGGAGTTGGAGTTGACTATAAGACGTACAGTTGTTGCTGTTCCTTTCCACGCCTTGTGACGCATCGGGCGACAACCTTGCCGGTTCTTTAGCGTTTGTCTGTTTTTAACTCAGCACAGATGAAACACGTGCAAGGAACTAGCTGGTTTCGAATCTGGGACCACTCGTCTCAAAGTCCGGTGCAGATGCCATTACACCACCAGCCAGTTTATAAGGCAAACAATAGGAGTAGAATTTGGCCATTCAGACACATGGCCTCTTGAACTTTCTCCACTGTTCATGAACAAGCTGTTTCAATGACACTACCCAATCTTCTCAAACACTGATTTCCTCTATTGCCATAGATCCTTGCTCCCTTGCATTGGCTGAATAGTTTCAGCTGAGAATTAAAAGCAATAGGAAATGGGAGTGAAATTCAAGGTTTTAATCAGGACGTTATATTCATTCTTTCCTTTAATCTGGTAACTCTGATACTGGCACCTTGAAAGCTTTGATTTAGAGTAGTCGTGAGGCTTTTGAACGTTTGAAAATTTTTGAACTTTGAACTTTGACCTGAAAACATTGATATAGAGCAGTCTTGTGTCTGCTGGTGAACTTTATTGCATCATAGAATAGTGTGAAAGTTCACTCCACTCTGCAAAGAACAAAAGCTCAACAGGCAGTGTTAATCCAGCTCTGGCTCTTTGTCAAGCAACCTTATTTGAACCTCTGCTGGTGTTCTGTCTCTCACGAGGAACACAATGTATGCATGGGACTGCAATTTAATACAGGCCAATAAGTTGTACTGCTGTGGTCCTGAGGTGCACTGCAAATGCAGAGGGAGATGAAGTTAATTTTGGATCATTGGATTTAAATTGTCCACATAGGGTATTATTTTACACTTGTACAGCAGAGATTTTTCTACAGTCTGTTTATTTTAAATCACTTTGCTGACTTGAGCATTTCTCCAGTCTCATTTTGAAACCTGTTTTTTAAAAAAAGTTTACTATTACACATTTTTTGATAGTTTACTCTTATACATCTTAAGCTATGAACTTCAAATGATGAATCATAGAGAATGTAAAATTGACAAGCCACAGAGAAACTGGAAATTAAACAGTCAGATTCTACAGCCAACTGCTCACAGTGTTAGGCTGTAGACTGAGTTTATGGTTGCATTGAAATCCATGGTGATTTTAACCCTCTGGCTTTGCTTAGAGGGTTGAAGCAAGGTGAATTGAAGGAAGTTGAGTTGGAGTCTTGCCACAGCCAAAATCTGGTTGTGATTGCAATGGGATCCCTGAACTGCACCAGGTTCTCGTTGAAGAACTGTGTCCCTGATTACTTGAAGTCCTTGAGTTGAATCAGTCAAAGCCTATTTAAGGATGCGGGTATCTTCACTGTCCTGGGCCTCGACGACACCTCTGTTTAGTAACCTGACCCTGCTTCAAAGAAAACACTCCAAAGATAAAACCTTGTAACAAACACTCATAACAAGCTTGGAAAAATAGCTTGACATAAATACACCCAAAAGGAGGTAGGAAGTGCATAACAGATGAGGTTGTGAATTTGCAAATCAATTCCTCCTCCAGTCCTGAAGAGTTTTTAAGAGCAGATGGTTCATTGTTACCTGGTTCCAATCATTCCCATTACCTGCCATCATGTTAGCATCAAAACTGACTGAGAAAAGTAAAACATTTCTGTTTTCCTGCCTCTCTCAGGTTGTAGGAGCAACACCTCATGTTCCATTTGGTTAGCTGCCAACCAGATGGAATTAACATCAATTACCAATTTCACCGGACAACAAATATTTTCAAAAGTGTTGCTTCCTCAGAATTTTTTTTGTTTATGATAGACTGCTTGAAGATGAACACAAATATAATGTCAGACTACTTGTATCACATAGGATTTTGGAGAAACAACAAATTAACTTTTATTGAATGTAATGTGTTTAATTGCAAAATGGTGCTGATGTTTTGCAATAGTTCAACTAAGTTAAAAATATTTTGTTAATGATTTTCATTTGTGCTCAGTGTCTGAGGCTTCTCGCTTAAGTGTCCAACAATAATTTGCCAGCATTGATGGATTCCAGTTGCCCTGGTATCTTTTCTCCATGACCACAATGTCCTGGTGAATCCTTCCACCATGCTCATCACTAACAGCACCAAGATTTGCAGGGAAGAAGTCTAAATGGGAATGCAGAAAATGAATCTTTAGTGTCATGTTGCATTTCATGGTTTTATATGCTTGAAGCATGCTTTCAACGAGCATGTAGTTTGGTGCTCTGTAGATGTTGAGAAAAATTTCAACAACTTCCTTGAGTGCCTAATTGTAAACACAAAATAATCTGCAGATGCTGTTGTCAAAGGAGCACTCACAATGCACTGGAGGAACTCAGTAGGTCAGTCAGCATCAGTTGAAAAGATTAGTCAACGTTTCGGGCCGAAACCCTTCGTCAGGACTGAAGGAAGAACCTTGAATGCCTTCCATGTGATTTTCTCCGGTCCCACTAGAAATTCTTCAAATTGCCTGTCATTGATGACCTGTTTGATTTGTGAACCAACAAAAATGCTTTCCTTAATCTTGGCATCAGTTAATCCGGGAAGCATCTGTCTCAAATATCAAATTCCTTCATAGAAATTTTTGTGCCTGGTGATAGCAAATTCCATCCTTATAGTCCTCAATGCAATAATTATTACTAAAACCTGTCCTGCTCTGCAGCAGCCGCACCACCTATGCATGTCCAAACATGCCTGGACAAGCTAGGAAACTTTCCATCTTACATTGTAGGCAACAGTTTAATTGACTTGAATTATGAATTGAAATAATAAACATAAGTTTATTTTAAAAATGGTGTGTGATAGGGACATTTCATGGTGATTTTCATGATCAGTAGCCCAAAATTCATGAGATGTACCTAAAGATATTCAGGAAGCAAAATCTTTGTTGTCCAGTGTTTTCAGTAATTTCTCTACTCTCTCACTTTCCTCTTTTTCCATTCCCCAATCTAGCTATCCTCTTACCTCTTTTTTCCCTCTGCACCTGCCTATCATGTCCTTCTGGTGCCCCTCCTTTCTCCCAGGGTCTACACTCCTCTCCTATCAGATTCCTTCTACAGCTCTTTACCTTTACCGCCTATCGCCTCCCAGCTTCTCCTTGCATTCTCCCTCCCCCACCCACCTACCTTTCCCCTCACCTGGCTTCGCCTATCATGTTCCAGCTTGTATTCTTTCCCCTCCACTCCACTATTATATTTTGTAACCCCGGAAACTAACTGAAAGAAAAACACAGGAGCCCAGGATAACTCGTCTACTTAGTTTTCCTTTAGTGAAACGCTCTCATATGGTGTGGTGGTATAATGACATATACAATTCATGTGCTTCTTATATATAACCCAAAATTAATTATGTAAGCAATCAAAGAATACTCAATCAAACTATATATTTATAATATTACTCAAATATTACTGAAATATTAAATACACTACATTCCCCCCTGCTTAGCTATAAACTCTAACTCAATATAGAATGCGTCTCAATACAAATATATAACATATTGCTCTCTAGTCGATATGTATAAATTACAACTACTATATAGACATCCGCACCATTCAACCATTCAGGATTTGAGCCTAAAGATTTAATTGCTCTGGAGAATTTCTTACTCTTGTGGGATAACATATTTCCTGACAAGAGAGGGTCTTTCTGCTTGGCAAGCGAGACCTGTGGTTGTGATACAATCTCATTTTCCGGGGCCTCCTCTGTGGTGGTTGTAGGAACTGACTCTGGGACTGCAGGAAGTGGTTCTGACAGCTCTGGACACCGTTTTTCTCCAACAATTGACTCTGCTTGTCTCAACTAATCGATGTGCCATTCCGAGATGACATCAGATGCAATCTCCAGGGTGTAGGAGAGTGGTCCAGTTCTGTCCTTAATCTTTCCGAGCACCTACTTTTAATCATCTCTGTTGTCCCTCACCAGGGCTGCTTGTCCAGGAGTAAAACATCAAACCTTCTTGTTTGAGGAGTCCTCAATTTGTCTCAGTTGATTGTCTTGCATACGCCTGAGATTGGGTATGAGGAGATCCAAGCACGGATGCAAGGGATGACCCAGGAACAGTAGAGCTGGTGAGTTGTTGGTTGTGGAGTGTGCTGCATTACGATATGTAAGGAGGAAATTGGCGAGCTTCTGATTCCGTGTCGGTGTGGTGTGATGTGCTGAAATTGCTTGCAGTGCGTTCTTTAGACTCTGGACAAACCTTTCCAACATCATTGGTAGCTGGGTGGTATGGTACTGATGTAATATGCCTTATTCAAGTCAAGTCAAGTCATGTCACTTTTTATTGTCATTTCAACCATAACTGCTGGTACAGTACACAGTAAAAACGAGACAATGTCTTTCAGGACCATGGTGCTACATGAAACAATGTAAACACTACACTGAACTATGTAAAACAACACAAAACTACACTAGACTACAGACCTACTCAGAACTGCATAAAGTGCACAAAACAGTGCAGGCATTACAGTAAATAATAAACAAGACAATAGGCACAGTAGAGGGCAGTAGGTTGGTGTCAGTCCAGGCTCTGGGTATTGAAGAGTCTGATGACTTGGGGGAAGAATCTGTTACATAGTCTGGTCATGAGAGCCCGAATGCTTCAGTGCCTTTTGCCAGATGGCAGGAGGGAGAAGAGTTTGTATGAGGGATGTGTGGGGTCCTTCATAATGCTGTTTGCTTTATGGATGCAGCGTGTGGTGTAAATGTCTTTGATGGTGGGAAGAGAGACCCTGGTGATCTTCTCAGCTGACCTCACTATCTGCTGCAGGGTCTTGCAATCCGAGATGGTGCAATTTCTGAACCAGGCCGTGATGCAGCTGCTCAGGATGCTCTCAATACAACCTCTGTAGAATGAGGATGGGGGGGTGGGAGATGGACTTTCCTCAGCCTTCGCAGAAAGTATAGAGACTGCTGGTCTTTCTTTGCTGTGGAGCTGGTGTTGAGGGACCAGGTGAGATTCTCCGTCAGGTGAACACCAAAAAATTTGGTGCTCTTAACGATCTCTATGAAGGAGTCATCGATGTTCAGTGGAGAGTGGTCACTCCGTGTCCTCCTGAAGTCAACTACCATCTCTTTTGTTTTGTTCACATTCAGAGACAGGTTGTTGGCTCTGCACCAGTCTGTTAGCTGCTGCACCTCCTCTCTTTATGCTGACTCATCATTCTTACTAATGAGACCCACCACGGTCGTGTCGTCGGCGAACTTGATGATGTGGTTTGAGCTGTGTGTTGCAGCACAGTTGTAGGTAACAAACTGTGGTCCATTGTTACTGACTAGGTGTTCTGGAACACTATTCTATGAGAGGAGACTTCTCAACACATCACGAGTGTGTGAGGTTGTAGTGGAGGCTATTGGGAATATTACTGTCCGTTTCATAGCTGCACTCACAATTACCAAGAAATCTGCGCCCATGAATGGTCCAGCAAAATCTCTATGAATCCTCTGCCAGGCAATGCAAGCCATTTCTGGGGATGGAGAGGTGCCACTCTTGGTAGTTTCTGGATGAATTGGCATCTTGAACAGTATATGGTAAGCTTCTTGATCTGCTGATCCACCCAAACCAGCAGGCAAAGTTTCAAGCCAACGCTTTCATTTTGACCACGGTGAGATGGCCAGCATTTAGTCCCTCTCATAATTCAGCTCTCAGTTTGGATGGTAAAACATCTATCAATTGCTACATAAGGGCAAGTAGACCTGAGGAGATAAATCTCAAGTTTTATATACTGCATGCATACTTTGATAATAAATGGACTTTGAACCTTTGACCCTTCAAAAGGCAATGCTTGAAAAAGTTGGCATCCATCATTAAGGACCCCATCACCGAGGATTCTCTTCTCATTACTACTATCAGAGTGGAGGTACCGGAGCATGAAGACACATATTCAGAAACATCTTCTACCTGTCCTCCAGATTTCTGGACAGATAATGAGCTAACCTATGAATACTCACTCGTAGTTTTGCTCCTTTTTTTGCACCACTTAATTTACACCACACCTCCACACCACCAAGTTCAGGAAGAGTTATTATCCCTCCACCACCAGGCTCCTGAACCAGAGTGGATAACTTCACTCATCACAATGGTGAACTGATTCCACAACCTATGGGCTCACTTTCAAGGACTCTTCAACTCATATTCTTAATATTTATCTATTTATTTATTTATTATCTTATTATTTTGTTTTTCTTTTTGTCTTTTGCACATTGGTTGGCTGGCCACCTTTGATGGTGTGTAATTTTTCATTGCTTCGATTGTGTTTCTTTGTGAAGATCCACAAGAAAACGAATCTCTGGATAGTATATGGTGACATGTTGGCACGTGGCCAAGTGGTTAAGGCTTCGGTCTAGTGATCTGAAGGTCGCTAGTTCGAGCCTCAGCTGAGGCAGCGTGTTGTGTCCTTGAGTAAGGCACTTAACCACACAATGCTCTGCCACGACACTGGTGCCAAGCTGTATGGGTCCTAGTGCCCTTCCCTTAACAACATTGGTGGCGTGGAGAAGGGAGACTTGCAGCATGGGCAACTGCCGGTCTTCCATGCAACCTTGCCAGGCCTGCGCCCCGGAAACCTTCCAAGGTGCAAATCCATGGTCTCACGAGACTAACGGATGTCTATATATATAACTGTATGTATTTTGTTAACAAATTTACTTTGTACTTTGAACTTTGAACTATTTTTAATAGGCATTCCTTTTTGTAATGTATGGTATTTTTATGTATTGCACTATAATGTTGCCACAAAACAAGAAGTTTCTCAATATATGATATTAAACCCGATTCGGATTCCGGTTCTGGGCTTTTTGCAAAAACCTAATACTTTCATGTTGCTACTAATTTATTTGATTTATTAAATCAACCATTTAAATTCTCCCACTGCTGACGAGAGGGTTCAGGCTGAAGCGATAACTGTGCTTCTCTCTCCATGGATGCTGCTTGACTTGCTGAGTGTTTTGAGAATTTTCTGTTTGGATTTCCGATCTTCAGAGGGTGAGTTTAAGTCTTAGTTCGACCACCACAGTTGGTATTACTGAGGGTGACTGTAACAGTTGTGCCCACTGCCCAAGGTGAAATCAGCTGACTCTGCCAGACCCCTCTTCTCTGACTCTTCAGATGAAATCATGACAGGTTATAAAGGAGCTACCACTTCTTTGCCTAGTTATTTTGAATAGATTGTTAGGCTGGGTAACAGCTTCTTATCCCAGGCTGTGAGACTTCTCAATGCCCTGCTACCACCAGTACACATTATTTATGACAGTGCCAGTAACTTTATACTGTTGTATGTTTAACTATATATAGTATATGCACTTTATGTCAATTTGTACATCTACAGAATTTTTAAAAATTATTTCTTAATATCATTTTAAGTGGTTGAAAAAGGTACTTGAACATCTTTAATGGCCACTTAGACAGGTGCAGGGATAGAACAGTTTGAGAGGGATACGAGTCGAATGCAGGCAAATGGGATCAGCTTTGATGGGCATCATCGATTGGTTGGGCAGAACGGCCTGTGGTTCTAAGTCTGTAGCTTCTTGAAAATGGCAACGCATGTGGATAAAGTAGTGAGGAAGGCATTAGACTTGCTTGTCTTCATGAGCCGGGATATTGCGTTGCCAAATCATCCTGCATTGGAATTGGAATTGGTTTATTATTGTCATGTGGTTGTGAGGAGGGAGTTAATATTCATCACAATGAAGATGCCATCAAATAAAATATCAGCTATTGCACATCACTGCATGCTCTAGGACGCTTCCCCGCACCACATGTCTGCCTTACCTACAAAGTAACCAAAGGCTGCACTTCAAATTTCATTCAAATGGTTATTACTCTTCATTTTCTCTTGATTTTCGTAAACTGACTCACTTCTCCATCTATTCTTACACTGGCAGTTTGTTCCCAGTACAGATTTCTGATTAGGTGGAGGTCTTTCGAATCTAGATCTGGCGTTTTCTGTAATATTTCAAACAACTTCTTGTGCTTCACTTTATCAAATGCCTTTGTGTAGTCAATAAAACAAACAAACAAATCTTTTTGCACTTGAATAGTTCATTCTGATAGTATCCTTAACATCAATATTGCATTTCTTGTACCTTTATCTTTCACAAAATCATATTGTTCTTTACCTATTTCAGCTTGTATCTTACTTTTAGCTTTTGTCATCAAAATTCTTAGAAATATCTTGGTGATATGACTCATTAAGCTTATGGTCCTATGTAATTCACATTCTATTGCTCCAGGTTTCTTATGAAGAGTGTTAAATACTGATTTTTTCATCTCTTCTCGTATTATTCCAGTCTCATAAATGTCATTGATTAAATCAGTAAGTTTTTCAATTCCATAATCTTCAAGGGCGATAATTTGTTCTATTACTAATTCATCAGGACCTGCTGCCTTTCTTCATCTTATTTATTGCATTACAGACTTCAGATTTTAAAACTTAATTGATATAGTTGTTGAAGAAAGTGCAAAAATGGGTCTATCTATCAATTGCAAAAAGACAGAATGTATGGTGATATTCAAAAAGAAGGAGAATCCTATCAGCAGGTTGAGAATAAATGGAGAAGACATAAAACAAGTACAGAACTTTTGCTACTTAGGAAGCTGGGTGACATCAGATGGCAGGTGTGACATGGACATCAAAAGAAGAATAGGGATGGCAAAAGACACCTTTATGAGAATGAAGACTATACTGACCAATACTAAACTAGGCATGACAACCCACCTCAGAGTACTGAAATGTTACGTTTATCCAGTTATGTTATATGGCTCAGAATGTTGGACAATATCTAGTAACATGAGGAAACGAATTGAAGCAGCAGAGATGTGGTTTTTGAGGAGGATGCAAAGAATATCATGGATGAAACGAATATCTAACGAGGATGTCATGAACAGAGCAAACACAAAAAGAGAAATAATGTATGAGATCATGAAAAGGCAACGTAACTTCATTAGACATGTGATTAGGAAAGAGGAGTTAGAATGCACGGTAATTATGGGAAAGATTGAAGGGAAGAAAGCAAGAGGAAGACAAAGACAAATGATGATGGAGACAGCAGCCAGAGAACTGGAAATGAATACCAATGAATTGATCCACTTGACCCGAAACAGGAGTGTGTGGGCCATGACAGTCAAAGGTCAAACTGGGCACGGCACCTGATGATGATGATGATGATTTTTCTTCAGCCATCAGGTTCCTGAGGTAGAGTGGACAACTTCACTCACTCTAGTGCTGAACTAATCCCACAACATACAACTCGTGTTCTCAAAATTATTTATTTATTATTAGTATTTTGTTTTTCTTTTTGTATTTGCATGATTTTTTGTCTTTTGTATCAAGTTTGTTCATCTTTGTGTGTAGCTTTTCTTTGAATCTATTGTGTTTCTTTGTACCTACTGTGAATGCCCACAAGAAAATGAATCTCAGGGTAGTATATGGTGACATATGAACTTTGATAATAAATTTACTTTGAACTTTGGTAGACAAAAGGCACTATATAAATGCAGGTTCTTTACTTTGGAGAGATGATGAGGGTGACATCTTGTGAGTGATCATTATCGATAATATAGGCCCCTATACTAAATAGTTGTCTTGCAGTACATCTCAGAATCTTTACTGCTCCCTGCCACATTGAGTCTGTGCTGTGCAAAAATTAAATTCATTTAAATGACTTTCAAAAGCCCATAAACTATATGACAGATTGAAAAAGCACTGGATAGAATCCAGGTGCGAAATGAAGCCATAAAAAATTCTGCAAAGTAGTGAATTGTCACTGTAAAATTCTGGCCTTCTGAACTAATGGTGAAGGCAAGACCTCACATTTCTGCGCATTCAGCTTTTCAATGGTGATTTTGAAGAAGGAACAGTATGTCTGGTTATTTTGCCAAAGACCCAAAAGTGATCATAAAATCCAATAGAATGCTGAAATAAAACTGCTCTTGGTTTTCATTTACTAGTTTTTAAATGATTAATAAAATTACACAGCTTATATTTTTCTTCCAAAGAGATGACTATCCAAACAGCAAATGGTCCTTGGCTATTGAACATGCACTAATAAATGGGGGGGGGGGCAGGGGTGAGATTGTTATAGCTCCCACTATGTATAAAATGCTCCAAACGACGTGCATCTCAAATGGCTTCTGACAACCAAGCACAGCTTCTAGCCTTCACACGTGGCTTAGCTACTAACCCCAGTAGAACCTTTTCTACTGACAGGCAGGTTACTGGTGCCTTAAAACAAGTTGTTTTGGGCAGAGGGAGTTTGTCAACCATGGTTGGTTGCTCACCTTGGAGAAGCAAAACGCTGATTTCAAACCTCGTCTGCCTTGCGGCTATGCCCACTTAAGTGGAAGGGTTCGCAGGTAAACCTTGAGGAAAAATCTGCAGCTGGAATCCCTTAGGTAGTCCTACGTTGAGCTCAATGCTGACTGGCAGCTCCTGTGACACCACTGTTGCCAAACTGTATCAGTCTCTGCTATTCCTTTGGATTCATCAGCTGCGTGGTGAGGGGTTGTCTGCTACGTGAGCAACAGCTTGCTCTCTGTTGGAGTGATTTTTGGGTTCAGGTCATTTACATTTAGCAAATGGCTTTGGCTAACAGTCTTCTGTTCCTTGAAAATATATTGTGGATTTAATTTGGAACAATGCATTCCTAAAAGCTGTGAATCCCAGTCCACAGACAATGCTGACGTTCGTGGGATGGGTGCGAATTAGAAGGTGTGAAGTTTGTATGTAATTTCAAAGAAAGCATTATCTATACTTTGTAAATATGGAATTGACCTTTTTGTTTAGCAAATAAATATCGAGCCCCACGTTGGGCCAGCAGACCTTTCCACCGAAAATGTCTCTGTATGATGCCTGCTGTACCTTGTCTTGTCGATTATAGAAGCTGCTTTGTATCTACCGGTAACTCTCTCTGGCGATTTCTTTCACACAACAGTACTCCCCATACTGTACTGCCCTGGCTTGCATATCACATAGACAGCTGGGACGCAACTTTCATGGTCAACCCTGACCACTGGAGGGTCGCCGAGTGAATGGAGTATATTTTGCATCCAGAGGAAGTTGTGTTGAGTGGAGTGCATGATGGTCCTTCCCTTGAGTTGGTGGGGTAGGGTAGGGTGGCTGGAAGGCATGTTTATCGAGAGGAAAGGAAGGAGTCTGTATGTTCTCACTGAGACTGCATGGGGTTCATCTGGGTGTTAGGTTTCCTCTTATACTTCAAAGACGCAAGGGTTAGTAGGTTAATTGTTCGCTTGGCTATAATTGGGTCGCCTGGGCTTGTTGAGCCTGTTACCGTGAGAGAATGAAACAAAATGACTAGCTTTATTTGTCACATGCACAATGAAATATCAAAACATACAGTGAAATATGTTGCTTGCATCAAATTGAATCAGCTAAAGCAGCCTGGAGCTAATTTTGCATGACCACGGCTCACTAACCCCAATTGTATGTCTTTGGAATGTGGGAGAAAACCGGAGCACTGGAAGGAAACCCATGCTGTGTCTCTAAAGAAATAAAAATAAACAGAATGTACATCTTCTTTATACAGCTTGACTCATATTTCAATCTTGTATTGGAAGTTATGTTAATAAAACCCTTGCAGTGGTTCAGAATCAAAGTAATGCATTCCAATGGGGGAAAAAAATCAATTATGGGGAGGCTGTGATAATTAGAACTGGTTTGTAGTTTGAGCCAGTGAAGTTCTTTTTGACGTATGTGACAACTCATCTCTTGGAGCCGAAGGGAAAACTGTGAACTGTACTGTTGACTCAATGGTGACATGTTGAGGAATTTCATCTGGCATTCATCATTTCAGCATCTACTGTGATTCAAAGTGAATACAGAGGGCCCAGTTCACTGTGTGGATGTTTAGATGATGAAGTAGTCACGGGTGAGCAGAGAGAGCTAGACCATGAAATTGTGGCTGGATTAGCAAGTTTGCGGTGTTGCAGAGAGTGTAGAGGACTATCAAAGAAACCAGCAGGATATAGATCAGTTACAGAGAAGTGGCAGATGGATTTTATTCTGGGCAAGTGTGGAGTGTTGCAATTTGGGAGGTTAAATGAAAGCAGAAAGTAGGCAGTTCATGGTAGGCCCCTTCATAGCACCGAGGGACAGCGAGACATTGGGGTCCAGTTCCATAGTCCACTGAAAGTGGCTACACAAGTCAATAAGATGGTTAAAAACAAAAGGCACATGGAATGCCTGACTTCATTGGAAGGAGTGTTGACAGTAAGAGAAAAAAAAAGTCATGGAAGGACTAGAATATAAAAGCAAGAATATAACACTGATGCTTTATAAGGCATTGGTCATGCTGTACTTGGAATATGGTGAGCAGTTGGCACCACTTATCTGAGAAAGGATGTGCTAGCACTGCAGAAGGTGCAGAGGAGGTTCATGAGAATGATCCTGGGAACGAAAGGGTTAACACATGAGGACCATTTGATGGCTCTGGGCCTGTACTCTCTGGAGTTTAGAAGAATGAGGGGGGATCTCGTTGAAACTTACTGAATATTGAAAGGCATGGATAGAGCGGACATGCAGAAGATGCTTCCTATAGTAGGGGAGCCTAGGACCAGAGGGCACAGCCTCAGAATAGAAGAATGTTCCTTTAGAACAGAGACGAGGAGGAACTTCTTCAGCCAGAGGGAGGTGAATCTGTAGAATTCATTGCCACAGATGGCTGTGGAGGCCAAGTCATTGGATATATTTAAAGCTGGGGTTGATAGGTTCTTGATTAGTAAAGGTGTCAAAGGTTTTGGGGCGAAGATAGGAAAATGGGGTGGAGAGGGATAATAAATCACTCAATGGGGTGAATGGCCCAGTTCTGTTTCTACGTCTTATGGCCTTATGTTGCAGCTATGTACGTCTTCAGTCTGCACAGCGTATTGCATGCAGTTCTGGTTGCACCATCACTATCTAAAAAGGATGTGGCGGCTGTGGAAAGGGTGCAGCAGAGGTTCACTAGGATGCTGCCTAGATAAGAGGGCAGAAGCTGCGAGGAGAGATTGGACAATCTTGAGTTGTCCTTCCGAGAGCACCATTGGCTGCAGGACCACACCATGGAGATTGTTAAAATTATAAGAAATATAGGTAGGGCAGATCTACCCAACATGCTAGAGGAACTCAGCCAATCCTGCATTTTGTGCATGCTGCTCAAAGTTTCCAGCATCCGCAGAATCTCTTGTGCATCCAACTCTTTTCCCGGGGGTAGAAATGTCAAACACAAGAGAACATGCTTTTAAAGGTTAGGGGGCTGGAAGTTTAAGGGCAATGTAAGGGGCAAGATTTTCAGCAAGGAGTGTTAAGTGCTTGGAATTGGTTACCAGGGGTGGCAGTGAAAGCTGGCAGTTTGACAGAGTTTAATGGATGCGGATGGATACATAGGGGGAGGACATTTACTATAAATTGGCATCGAGGTGGATGTAATGTTTTGGGACGAATAGCCTGTCCAGTGCTGTATCGTTCTATGTTCCAGTCTTGGACTATCTGTAGGAAAATGTGGACAATAATTAAGTTCAAGCTGGGAAGAAGAGAGCAGTGCTGGACTAAAGACAACTCCAACAGGAGAATGCCTGCACACATCTTCCTTGTACAAGTCCACAATCCCTTACCCGAAATCCTTGGGGCCAGTTGCATTTCGGAATTCAGAATTTTTAGGATTTCAGACCCCCCCCCACCACCACTGATACCAAAAAGCACATATGCTCAAGTCCCTTATTTAACCTGTCTCAGTGCTGTGGACTTTGAGACCCAGCGGCACACCAAACCTACGCACATCCTCCCATATACTTTAAATCATCTCTAGGTTACTTATAATACCTAATACAATGTAAATGCTATGTAAATAATTGTTATACTGTATTATTTAGGGAATACTAACAAGAAGAAATTTTATTTCCAACAAAAACATTCAATAAAACATAAAAATATACAGCTTCAAACGAACTGAATCAAACACATGGTAAATGACTTATTGGAATAAATGTAGAACGTCACTGTCACTGTCACTATAAAACTTCAGTAACTTGTCTTTCTGTTTATTTAAATCATATGCAGTGGTAGTTCTGACACTATTTTCTTCAGTAAGACACCGCACAGACACACCACGGTCAAGCTTCTGTAATAACTCCGCTTTCTGCGTTATTGATGAAGAAGATTCCTTCTCTTTTTCTCATTGTTACCCATAGGGGTATCTGCAGCTCTCTTCGACATTTTCACAGTGAAGTTAAACACAAAGTCAACAGTGAACACAAAATATCAGCGAACAGCAAATGCATGTGTAACCAGTACGAGCGCTGAGCCACAACTGACGTCTGGCGGCCTCTGCTAGTGCTGCCGCGTCACACCTGAGTGAAGTCAGCTGACGGCGAGAAAACCTTCGGTTTTCGGAGCTTTTTGGATTTCAGGATTTCGGATAAAGGAATGTGCACCTGTATTAGTGAATAACCCAACATTACCATCCTAGGAGTTACTTGTGGCCAGATTCTGAACTAGACTGGAAACAGCTGGAGATTGCACAATAATGCTATGCTAACTGCTACACGGCCAGGCCGCCCGTATATCTAATCCAGTTGAATAAAATCATATTATACTGTATGCCACTCCAGACAAAATACAAGGCTGCTTTTCAGTACGAGACTGCCACAACATTTCAGGGGGCTAGTTAAATGCTGCACAGTTTTCCATTGTTTGGCAACGTTTGGCCGGGGACTGAGGACTTTTAAGGAATAGGGAGGAATAATGGCAGCTTTAGGTCTAGGTCTCCACTAGAACGCTGCATTGAAAGAAATTTGCACTGACCCGTATAACTAGCAAGAAATTCAAATGAAATGCTTTTGGACTGTATTACAAACAGGTGCTGTAAGTGGATCAGACAAAAAAGTGCTTCTGACCAACAGGTTGCACATTTCCCAGCATTGCAAAATCGCTGCGAGAAGAATTAAAGTGCATTATTATTGCATGCCAAAATCATAGTTAAAAGATAGTTGTAATTGAAATCAGTGCAAAATTACTGAAGGATAAATCATAGTGGGAGATAACTATAGGATGAATCAGAGTGTAGAGTTTCACTAGAATGATTCACAGCATTGAAAAGAGCAACACTGTTGTCTCCCTGTCTTGGCTTTTCACACAGACATAAGAAATTAGGAGTGGGAGTGAGATATCAGAGCCCTCAAGCCTGCCCACCCTTTGATATAACCATGGTTGACCACACGACAATAGGCCTGTAAATGATTTTCCCACAGGTTTGAGGATATTCTCTTTTGAAAGCGCTGGTTAACGACTTCCACCCCCTTTGTCAGCTTGGTTTTTATTAATAAAAAGATATATCTTAATTTCTAGTAAGATATTCCTGTCTTTCATTAAAGATCATTATGAATAGACCATTGTATATTGTTCACAATTACTTCATGACTTTGTGGCAATGAATTCAAAGACTGAAGTTCAGCCACTGGAAGGCTGACAAGTTGTAACTGCATAATTGACAGTATAGTTGTATCACCTTCCCTCTGTAACAGATTCTGTAAAATTGGATTTGGCTGATGATCTGAATACCGAGACTTAGAATTTCCTTATTCACTGTAAATCTTGGATTATAAATCAGTGCATTCATATGGTCAAGTCAAGTGAAATTTATTGTCACTTAACTACGTACATGTATATAATGTATATAGAAATGAGACATTTCTTTGAACCAGGGTGTAAAGCATGAAACACACATAACACACGATAACTTATGAAAGTGTGGATAAAATCAACAGATGAATCACACATAAATAACAAACTAAAGTGCATTAATATTAAATATTTCAAGGTACGGAACAGATTAACCAGTGACACTTTGAATACGGTGTGGCTGGGAGTTCAGAAGCCTAATGGCCTGGGAGAAGAAACTGTTTCCCATCCTGACTGTTCTTGTTTTTATGCATCGTAGTCTCCTGCCTGATGGTAGAAGTCAAAGAGGACGCTGGATGGATGGGTGGGATCCTTTATAATTCTAAGGGACCTGAGCATGCAATTCTGCTAAATGTCTGCAATGGTTGGTAAGGAGACCCCTACGATCCTCTCAGCTGTTCTCCCTTTGCAGGGACTTCTGGTCCCATGCTCGATTGCTCCCATACCAGATGGAGATGCAACTTATCAGGAAGTGCTCAATGAAACTCTTGTAAAATGCAGATAAGATGGGGTGGAGGGAAGTGGGAGCCTTGCTTCCCTGAGTCTTCGTAGGAAGCAGAGGCGCTGTTGCGCCTTATTGTTCAGGGAGGTGATATTAAGGGACTAGGTGAGGTCATCTGTGATGTGAACTCCCAGGAATTTGGTGCACTTAACTCTCTCTATGGAGGAGCCATGTATTCGCAGAGAGGGATGGTTTATCTGCACCATCCTGAAGTCCACAATGATTTCCATTCTCTTCTCCATGTTCACGCTTAGGATGTTCTCCTCCCATCAATTCACCAGACTCTCCACTTTCTCTCTATACTCCAGCTCGTCATCGTTCTTGATAGGGCCAACCACTGTCGTGTCATCTGCAAACTTGATGACACGGTTTGAGCCGGATCCTGCGACACGGTCATGCGTCCGCAGTGTGTACAGCAGTGGGCTGAGCAGACAGCTCTGGGGAGCACCAGTGCTCAGCATAATGGGATAAGAGATGTTGCTGCCCACACAGTCTGACTGTGGCCTTGCTGTTCAGAAATAACAGGTCTCAGAAGGTCCATCTATTTATTGAGAGTATAGGATATTCCATTGCCTGTGTATGAAGTAAAACAGAACAATATAGAAAATAGATTCAGGATCCATTCAGGGATGCACTTCTGCACACTACTGTTGTAATGTGTGGTCCTTTGAGATACAGTCACCTTCCTGTCAGCTTGAATAAGTCTGTCCACTCTCCTGGTGACCTCTCTCATTAACAAGGCATTTTTGCCCACAGAACTGCTGCTCACTAGATGTTTTTTTTTGTTTTTCGCACCATTCTCTGTAAACTCTAGAGATTGTTGTGGGTGAGAATCCCAGGAGATCAACAGTTTCTGAGATATTCAAATCACCCCGTCTGGCACCAACAATTATTCCATGGTCGGATTCACATAGATCACATTTCTTCCCCAATCTGATGTTTGTTTTGAACAACAACTGAACCTCTTGACCACATCTGCATGCTTTTATGCATTGAGTTGCTGCCACATGATTGGCTGATTAGATATTTGTATTAATGAGCAGGTGTACAGGTGTACCTAATAAAGTGGCCACTGAGTGCGTATAATAGCCCAATCTCCATTGCTTTCTGTGGTGTAGAATTTCAGGGATTCACCATCCTTTGTGTGAAGAAGTTGGTCCTGATGTCAGTTTAAATTTGATAAAGATTGACGATTAGCTGTACATCAATACATACAGTGAATTGTCTCATTTTAAATCAAATCAGTGAGGATTGTGTTGGAAGATGGAAAGTGTTGCTACAATTCCAGCAACAACATAGCATGCCCACAAATTACTAACCGTGACAGGTTTTCCTTGGAGTGTGTGAGGAAGTCCATGCGGTGACAGGGGGGAGCGTACCAACTCCTTGCAGACAGGCGTTGGAATTGAACTCCGATCGGTGTAAGCTGGTGCAGTAATATCGTTACGCTAACCGCTGCACGACTGTGCCGGCCCACATGATTAAGGCAAATGGGATTCACCATAATGTGGTAGATTCGACTTAAAATTGGCTTGACCACGGAAGATGGAGAGCAGTGTTGGAGGGCTGTTATCTGATCAGATTTGTGACCAGCGGTGTTCCACAGTGCTTATATCTCTGTCGTTTGTAATACCTATAAATGATTTGGATGGAAATGTAGGTTGACTGATTAGTGAGATGACACAAAAGTTGTGGATCATGAGGAAAGTTGTCAAAGGTTATAGCAGGATATAGTTCAATTGAAAATATGGGTAGAGAAATGGCATATTGAGACTAATCTGGACAAATGTGACACGTTCCAGTAGGGGAAGTCAAGTGTAAGAGGAAAGCAGACAGTGCATGGCAGGACCTTAAGGTGCATTGATATATGGAGGGCTCTTGGGCTGAATATCCCTGGAAGTGCAACAATGATAACGATAGCATACAACGTCATTGGCTTCATCAGTCAGAACATTTCTATATACATTGAAAGTCATGTTACAGCAGTCTAAGACTTTGGTTAGGCCACATTTTGATTGTTATGTGCAGTTTGTGGTTGCCACATTATAGGAAAGATGTGAAGGCTTTGGTGAGGGCATAGAAGAGGTTCACCAGGATGTTTCCTGGATCAGATGCTATTATCCAAATAGAGAGACTGGGCAAGCTTGGACTGTATTTTTTTCACAATAGACAATAGGAGCAGGAGTAGGCCATTCGGCCCTTCGAGCCAGCACCGCCATGCACTGTGATCATGGCTGATCATCCACAATCAGTACCCCGTTCCTGCCTTCTCCTCATATCCCTTCGCTCCGCTATCTTTAAGAGCTCTATCTAACTCTTTCTTGAAAGCATCCAGAGAATTGACCTCCACTGCCTTCTGAGGCAGAGCATTCCACAGATCCACAACCCTCTGTGTGAAAAACTTTTTCCTCAACTCCGTTCTAAATGGCCTACCCCTTATTCTTAAACTGTGGCCTCTGGTTCTGGACTCCCCCAACATCGAGAACATGTTTCCTGCCTCTAGCATGTCCAATCCCTTAATAATCTTATATGTTTCAATCAGATCCCCCTCTCATCCTTCTAAATTCCAGTGTATACAAGCCCAGTCGCTCTAATCTTTCAACAATCTTTCAAGAGCATTTGAGGCTGACCAGTGACCTGATAGAAGCACACAGAATTATAAGAGGCATAGATAAAGTAAATAGTCGGACTCTTATTCCCCAGAGTGGGTAATGTCAAATACCAGAGGACATAGGTTTGAAGTCATGGGTAAAGGTTAAAGGAGATTTATGAGGCAAGTGGTATGTGCTTGGAATACCCTGCCAGGGGAGATGGTAGACACAGATACAACTTTCAAGATGCATTTAGACGGGAAAGAAATGGAGGAATGTAGATACTGTGCAGGCAGATGGGATTAATTTAAAGTGGCATGATGCTGGACATAGATATGGAGAGCCAAAGCACCTGTTTCTGTGCAGCCCTGTTCTACGTTCTGTGTTCTAAATGACGAATCACATCTCTTAAGGCTCTTGCACCAGTTCTGAAATTTTCCAGCCATTGGTCACATCCTGTCTGTGTCTTGTCTGCCAAGAACTTTTAGTAAATTCTAGCTCCTACAGGTTTCTGTCTCCTTCCTCTTTCACCTCAATGTATGTCCTCTATACTTGGAAGAAAGCTCTGACTGTCTACCTTGTCTATCCCCTCATCATTTATAAACTTCTATCAGCAACAGGGCTGAACAGTATCAGTGTGTGATCACTGGAGATGAGGGATGTCTATTGGTGGGTCTTCTGGAGCCTGTAGGAAGCTGATCTGGGTTCCACATGTTCTGGTGTTAGCTCATGACCAGGGGCTTCCACACCTCAGAATCCTGCCCCCTTCGCCACTTTCTGGTCACCATGGGACTTAACCTGGGATGTTCGGGTGGATTATCTTTATGGAGAACACCTGTGCGTGATTTGTTTAACCTGGGGAAACTGATTCTCAGGCAGCCATCCTTGACAGCTTGAGGTCAGGGTCCAGTGGCCATGGAGTGAAAGACAACTGGGGACCCTTCTCTGCTGCAGCCTTCCTCCACCTTCGCTGCTGTTGTGATGTGTCGTCATCTTCCATCAGCTCCGCCACTGGGGTCTTGGTTAGATCGCTCTTTGTCTGGAAGCTCCTTGTTGATCTTACCGCCATGGGTGACCCTACAAGAAACAAGGCTCCACGTCAGAAGGCATCACTTGCAGGACCTCAGGAATTCACAACCTCCTCCACCATGACGAGGTGCCGATCCTTGGAGAAGACTGAACAGTATTGTACTTCGCTAAATCATGGAGCAATGTTTGTTTGTTCTATTGCTGTTTTGCATCCACAATGAGAATAATGCACCACTAAAATACAAAATGGCTGGCGGGCGGGAGTGCCATGCTCTGAAATGGCTTGGGTGTACAAGACGCCCTGCCCAGAGCAGAATTAATGCTGGCTGAAATCAGATTGTAACTACGCAAAGGAACAGATGTTTGGTTAATAATAGCAGTTCAGAATTGAAACATTTACCCAGCTGTGAATTTTATTGCATCGATTTGAAGTTGGATGAGGGATGCGCCAAAGTTTCAGGCTCACTGGGAAAAGAAACGTTTACTTTAGGCTGCTTGATTCCAAGTGGCTTCATGTAGTTGAAGAAGTACGATCCATATGACTGCGAGCAGCACAAGGGTGTAGCAGACTTATAAAAAAAAGTCCATCAGCTTTTCTGTATGGTCTGAATGAAGTGAGCTAGATCTGGCTCACTGTACAGATCTGTGGTCACCGTGTTACGGGGTGGAAGTGATACTGTGAGGATGGGGCAACAAGCAATTAGTGGGTCAAAATCAAAGTACTTTTATTATCAAAGTATGAATATACTATATACTACCCTGAGATGCGTTTTCTTGCAAGCATTTACAGGAAAATGAAGAAACACAATAGAATTATGAAAACTATACATAAAATTAGCAACCAATGGTCAAAGGGAGAAGAAAAAAAATAATTAAATAAGTAATACTAAGAACATCAAGCAGCGTCTGTGGAAGTAAAGGAACTAGTGACATTTTGGGTCGACCCCTAACGACGACAATTCCTTTCCCTGCACAGACGCCGCTCGACCTGTTGAGTTCCTTGAGGAGGTTATTGGCTACCCCAGAGTGCGGCAGCTCTAGTCTCTGTGTCCCCTCTGGCACAGGAGAGATTCCTGAAAAAGTTGCTGAGGCGCGAGAAATTTGAGTTCTGAGGAGACTGGCTGGGAAGGTGTTGTTTTTCCCTCCCCTGTTTGTGATGGAGAAGATTGATTGCAATGCATATAACGACCAGGGACCTTGACACAGTGCACACAAAAAAGTCATCCCCTTAAGTATAATCATGGACTTAACAGGTGGAAAGATGGGAAGAAAGTTAAGGATTATTTTCACTCAGAGTATGGTGAGGATCTGGAGAGACAGAAACCTCATCTTGATAATAACATGATGCGGTGTAACCGTAGACTGGGAGCTCTGGATGGGATGGATCTATTTTGACTGTCTCGCAGCTAGCAGTGAACATCATTCTTCTGGACTGTATGCCTCTATGATTTTATAGTCCTATTTTGCCATATCAAAAGGAGCTCCATGTACTTAAATTTCTGTAAAACTCAAATCTGCACAAAACCCAACCACTATTGAAAAACACCAGGGTTAATGTTCCCATGGCAAGCTGCCCCAGATTTCTGCCAGTCATTGCTTTGTGAATGCAAACATATCAGAATTCCATTAGCATCTCCTTGGACAACTGCTTGCATAAATCAAAGTAAACAAGGAGAAGCATACCATGGGGGTTTGCTGTGCCTGAGAATGTGAGTACTGCCTTTCAGAGACAAAGCCTGGCAGAAGATTGTGAAAGCCTGGAAGTATCAGGTTAGCAAACGTCAGGATTGTACTCAGCAAGTTCATTGCGTGGCTCCTGGCTGATCTTGTCTCAGTTTTGAAAAATTGCTCCCCATTTGACAATCTTACATAAAGAGGAGTGAAGGACTGAGCAGGGGAGGAGAGAGAAGGAGCTCACAATTTCAGTGAAAGCATCTTTCACTGTCAATGGCCATGCCTCAGTGGTCATCACTAACCAGTGTGTAATAAGGAGCCTTCACACGTGGCTACTGATAGCTCAAGAAGACACTCAACACTTTCTGTGAAGAAGCCAGGAGACATAGAGTCATTGAACACATATACAGGTCCTTCATCCCACCCCATCCATGCTGACATTCAAATATCTAATTACACCAAGCCCAGTTACCAGCAGTTGGTTGGTAGCCTTCTATAACTTGGTAATTCAAGTATTCATCTAGATACTACTAGACGCTGGGTAGCAGGGTGGAGATGCGTCTCTACCAAAGGAGGCGAAGGACGTGCCTTCCCTCTGCTCGCCTGCAGGTCACCCTTGGGGAAGGTGTAGCACCTGCTTAGCCTCCATTGGGGTCATGGGAAGCCGTGGGAGCAGGTGGTGGATGGTCGTATGAGCAGCTGGTGCGTATCACAAGTCCTGGTTATGCGACCACTGATGCCAAGCAGACAATCTCTGAAGGGTACGGATACTGGCTGGGGTTCAAAGTTCAAAGTTATTATCAGAGTGGATATATGTCACAATATAGAACCCTGAGATTCATTTTCTTGTGGGCAAACTCTATAAATCTATAGAAAATAGCCATAACAGAATCAATGAAAACTCAGCCAGCTAGGTCATTCAACTAGAGTGTAGAAGACAACAAACTGTGCATATACAAAAAGAAGAAATAATAATCACCATAAATCGAGAACATGCGATGAAATATTTGAAAGTGAATCCATTGGCTGTGGGAACATTTCAATGATGGGGCAAGTGAAGTTGAGTAAAGTTACCCCTTTGATTCCAGAGTCCGATGGATGTTCCTGAACCAGGTGGTGTGAGCCCTGAGGTTTCTGTGCCTTCTTCCTGACGGCAGCAGCAGCAAGGAGACAGCATGTCCTGGGAGGGGGAGTCTCTGATGATGGATGCTGTTTTCCTGTCACAGCACTTCATGTGCCCAATGGTGTGGAAGGCTTTACCTGTGATAGACTGTGCTGTATCCACTGTTGGTTGGTCACCCGTCTGGTAAAGACACTGCCTGGAAGAAGGCAATGGCAAACCAATTCTGTAGAAATATTTGCCAGGAACATTCATGGTCATGGAAAGCTCATAATGGCCCACGTCATGCAACACGACACATTGCGATTGAACTACCAGATGAGCATTTGAATAAATAATGACTTTGCCACTGATGTCCTTCTCCTGATGATGGATGTAAACAAGAAATTCAAGAAGGGTGCCTGAAGGGACTAAGTATCACCAGGCCACCAGCTGCACCCTGCCCCTATGGTTATGGCTACCGTATGACCTGATATGGCTACTATCAGTTCATAGTCATATGACTATGACTATATGGCTACTATATTAAATGATTGTGCAATTGGATCCTGGATTTCCTCACTTGTAGACCCTAGTCAGTTCAGATTTGCAAAATCACCTCCTCCACAACCTCTATCAGCACAGGAGCACCGTAGGGATGTGTGCTTAGCCCACTGCTCTACTCGCTTTACACCTATGACTGAGTGGTTAAGTACAGCTCCAACACCCTATACAAGCTTGCTGATGACACCACTGTTGTGGGCTGCATCAGAAGGGGTGATGAATCAGCATACAGGAAGGAGATTGAAAATTTGGCTGAGTGGTATAATAACAACAACCTCTCACTCAGTGTCAATGAGACCAGGGAACTGATTGTAGACTTCAGGAGAGGTCCATGAGGCAGAACTCATTGGAGGATCAGAGGTGGAGGGGTTCAGTCACTTTAAATTCCTGAGTTTCACTGTCTCAGAGGACCTGTCTTGGACCCATTATATAAATATAATTGTGAAGAAGGCTCGACAGTGCCTTTCCTTCCTCAGGAGTCTGCAGAGGTTTGGCATGTCATCAAAAACTTTGGTAAACTTCTACAGATGTGTGGTGGAAAGTGTGCTGACTGGCTGCATTATGGTCTGGTGTAGGAACACCAATGCCTTTGAGCTGAAAATCCTACAAAATGTAGTGCATTCGGCCCAGTATATCACGGGTAAAACCTTCCCAATCATTGAGCACATCTACATGAAACTTTGCTGTAGAAAAGCAGCATCAATCATCAAAGATCCTCACCACCCAGGCCATGCTCTTTTCTCGCTGCTGCCATCAGGTTGAAGATACAGGTGTCTCAGGACTTGCAACACCAGGTTTAAGAACAAACTCGTTTAAGAACTCATGTTCTGATTTCATGCTTGTTATTTATTGCTATTTATTTATATCTGCATGGTTTGTTTCCAGTTTACAGCTCCTGATGTTTACAGCTTACAGTTACTGTTCTATAGATTTGCTAAGTATGCCCACAGAAAAAGAATCTTAGGGTTGTACGTGGTGACATGTATGTACTCTGATAATAAATTTTACTTTGAACTTTGAACTTTGATTGCCCATGCTCACTGCAAACCACTGTTGTCTGTGGCACTGAGGCTGTTGTTGCTGTGATTCACTTTGGCCGTCTGACCTGACCCTATGTTAGATCATAAGACATGCCATTCGGCCCATTGAGTCTGGTCCACTATTCCAAGATGGCTGATTTATTATCGCTCTTAACCCCGTTCTCCTGACTTCTTCTGTGACCTTTGACACCCTGACTACTCAAGAACTCATCAACCTCCGTTTTAAATATATCCAATGATTTGGCTTCCACAGCTGTCTGTGGCAAAGAATTCCACAGATTCACTACTCACTGGCTGAAGAAATTCCTCCTCATCCCTGTTCTAAATGGATATCCTCTATTCTGAGGCTATGCCCTCTGGTACTAGACTCCCCCACTATAGGAAACATCCTCTCTACATCCAATCTGTTGTAACTCTCTTAGCCTTGTGGACAAAGTGTCGACCTTCCATTTTGTTTACTGACTGGAGTTGAACTTCAAGGTAGGAGAAAGGAGGATAATGTTTGCATGGCTTCATCTGGGCACTGTGCCTTTGGCTGGCTGGCTTGTCTATTGCAGATAGATTGGTGGAAGGTTTTAGCTTGTATTGTCGTGTAGTGGTATCCTTCTCTGAGGATCATCACCTTGTCATGGTGGAGAAGCTTGCGAGTTTCTGAGATCCCAAGAGTGAAGCCGATTGGAGCTTAGCTCCTGGTAGGATCACCCATGGTAGTAAAATCAAGGGGGAGGATCCAGTCAAAGAGCGATCCAACCAAGACCTCAGTGGTGGCACTGGTGGAAGATGATGTCAGCTCACAATGGCAGTGAAGACAGAGGAAGGCTGAAGCAGTTGCCTTGCATTCCGTAACACTGGACCCTGACCCCGATCTGTCAAGGACCGTGTGGAGGCTGCCCGTGCATCAGCCGAGTCACGTGCAGGCATTCTCCAGTAAGGGAATAACCCCTCAGGAGCACAATATACTCATCTCAAGTGATTGGACTATTTGCTGTAGCTGCAGTATTATGATTGTTATTGATTTTAAATGTGGTCTCATTAATTTCTTCAGATGGGGTTTGACGTGTACCTCACTTTTGTGAAGTCTGGTGCTTGTTTATTGTTAAGCAGTGAATATAAAAGTTTGAACTGGGAAAAAGGAAGATGTAGTAGCACCAACTGGGGAAAGAAAAGTGATTTATTTTGCAGTGTTTTGTTTCTGCAAAGTGGTTCATGCTTAATGTGCCTCTGAGGGATACAGAATTGTATTGGAGCGAGATTCTGTTCTTGTCACTTCGCACTTGATGTCACTTTCCTGGCCAGCAGATAGAAGAAAACAGCAAGAAAAATCTGCTGCAGTGTTCTGGCAGATTCAACCACCACCCTCCCTCCCTCCCCCCCCAACATTCCTCCTCAAACTACCCCTTCCCGCCCACTCTTCACCTCCCTGCACTCTCTTCATCCCCGCGCTGCCTCTTCGCATTGTGAAGCTCTTGGTTATCGCCAAGGCTGTTCTGTGCTTGGCCGGCAAGCTGGAACATTTGTTAAACTTCCCTTTACTCCAACTGGCATACTAAATCTGAAATGGCAAAGGGATTTCAGAAAACAAAGCCCTTTAGCACTCTGTCTCTTTATAAAATACAAGTGCACATGGATTGCGTGACATGGTGATGCTTATTTATGGCGGTTCTCTGGTAGACGTAACAGAGCTCTTAACTGATGAGAACCACAGACACGAGCAAGTTATCAAAGTTCTCTCTGATTGCGTAAAAGTGCCTGGAATTCACTCCAGCGTTAATTGATATGATGCCTGCAATGCTCCAGGGGATAATATTGCATTATGAACATGTCAAAGTATTTTTTTAAATGACAGTTGTGTCACTACCGATACAAAGCCAAGATTTCTTCCTGGCTGATTTGAGCACAAGAACTGCTTTCTTTTTTTGTGAGCTATGAATTTCTGCACATCTACAATCAATATTAATGGAAGACAAAGTGGAAAGTATCTTTTCAAGTTCAAGTTCAAATTTATTGTCATCTGATGGTACTCAAATGCAACCAAACAAAACAACATTCCTCCGGACCATAGTGCACCCACAATACATATGTCACACACAGCACATGAAACAGAATATTGTCACAAATAGTGAATAAAATATAATTCAACATGCATGTGAAGTGTGCAACCTCAGTGGTGGCAGGGTATTCAGTAGTCTCATAGCATGGGGGAAGAATCTGTTACCCAGCCTGACAGTCCTACTCAATGCTCCTGTACTTCCTACCTGATCGCAGTGGGTCAAAGATGCTATGGGATGGGTGGTAGGGATCCTTAACAATGCTATTAATATATTAATTGCAGAGACATAAACAGAAGGTTGTAAAGGAAACCAATCAGTAGCAAGAAATCCAATATGACGAAGGGTCTCAGCCTGAAACGTCGACTGCACCTCTTCCTATAGATGCTGCTTGGCCTGCTGCGTTCACCAGCAACTTTGATGTATGTTGCTTGAATTTCCAGCATCTGCAGAATTCCTGTTGTTTGTTGTAGGCATACACAAGGGCTACTATGATGACCATGCCTTCTTCCTGCAGTCAGTGTGGCTTCACAGATTTTGGAGGGAGACTGCAGAGCCATTTGTGAAAAGTAGTAAATATGAGTGTAAAAATATAAAGAAGGAAGACAGGAGCTGGGCCTGATCCAGCATTCAATTAACTGGTGACAGATCTTATGGCCTTTACTTTATTGTTTGTTCTCTGTAACTTCTCACTCCCCTATGGATCAAAACTCTGTCTAACTCTGACATATACAGTATGCAATACCTAATACCTAAGCCTCCATAGCTCTCGATGGCAGAGAATTCCAAAGATTCATATGCTTCTGAAAGAAGAAATCCCTCTTATCTCCATCATTTAACCTCCAGGTTGAGTCAGTGGTGAAGAAGGCGAATGCAATGTTGGCATTCATTTCTAGAGGAATAGAGTATAGAAGCAGGGATGTGATGTTGAGGCTCTATAAGGCGCTGGTGAGACCTCACTTGGAGTACTGAGGGCAGTTTTGGTCTCATTTAAGAAATGATGTGCTGACATTGGAAAGGGTACAGAGAAGATTCACTAGAATGATTCCGGGAATGAGGGGGTTAGCATATGAGGAACATTTGTCCGCTCTTGGACTGTATTCCTTGGAGTTTAGAAGAATGAGGGGGGACCGCATAGAAACATTTCAAATGCTGAAGGGCTTGGACAGAGTAGTGTGGCAAAGTTGTTTCCCATGATGGGGGAGTCTAGTACGAGAGGGCATGACTTAAGGGATTGAAGGGCGCCCATTCAGAACAGAAATGCGAAGAAATTTTTTTAGCCAGAGGGTGGTGAATATATGGAATTTGTTGCCACAGGCGGCAGTGGAGGCCAAGTCATTGGGTGTATTTAAGGCAGAGATTGATAGGTATCTGAGTAGCTAGGGCATCAAAGGTTATGGTAAGAAGGCGAGTGACTGGGACGAAATGGGAGAATGGATCAGCTCATGATAAAATGGCGGAGCAGACTTGTTGGGCCGAATGGCCGACTTCTGCTCCTTTGTCTTATGGTCTTATGGTCTTATAATGTACTATATCTCTCATTGTCCTTAAATTATGTTTTTTAATTCTAGACACCCTTAGTGAATAAAACATCTTTTCAATATCTTCCTTGTAGAGTTGCCTGTGGACCTTATTCGCTTCATCTCTCAGTCTTCTAAATTAGAACAGTATAGATCCAACCCAATCAACCTTCCTTCTCAATGTAATCACTTCATTCTGATGAACCTTCTCTGAAGTGTCTCCAGTGTGGTATAAATTCCTTCAGAAATAAGGAGACTAAAAACGTTACTCCAAAACTTCAGACGTGGTGCGGCCAGTCACCAATGTACTTACAGTTCTTCTCTACTTCTAACTCCATTTCCTTTGTAATAGAACACCTTTATAATAAGTTATCAGGATCTTCCAGGACTGGAAAATTTGAACTCTGTGGAATGAGTGACCTGACTGAGGTTGTTATGTTTGAAAGAGATATGCTTAAAGGGAGGGTCTCGTTATTATCCATCATGATGTCTGAGGAGGCCATTTGGCCCATTGAGTTTATGGTGGTTTACATACCAATCCCATTCCCCAACTAGTATAATCAACATGTGTGAAATTACAAGAGACCTAGACAGGTAACAGCAAGAAACTTAGCAGAGGAGTCGATAACTACAGGACCTAGATTTTAAATAATTGGTTCAAGGCAAAACTGACCCCCAGAGAGCAATGCTACTGCAGCCACAGAGTCTCATAATCTGCAAGTATATTCCAAATGAATTGATCTGAAGAGTCTACCGACGTTGAAAGAACTCAGAGAGTTGAGCAGCACCTGGGAGAGGAAGGAACTGTTGACATTTCAGGTGGAATCCCTGCATCAGGGTATTGGCGCAGTCCTGCCTTGGATTTTAAGGCTCCTTGTCACTTCAGTGAAAGCAAGAAGATCATTTGGGCTGGTTGCAGTACAACTGAGTTTGGGACTGTGATGAAAGATACAGCAAGTTTTGTATTTCTTTGAGGATGGATATAAATCAGAGAACTTAACAGTGGAATTTGGTAGGAATAGTCCCTACAGTCAATCAGTTGACATCAGACTGCAAGTAAATAGACAGCTGATGGTCGCAAGGCATTGCAACAGTGAGGAAAAGTCAATTGAATTCAGAAATTATTCAGTGCCTAAAAGGGAACACCACATCAATACTGTTCTGTTGACATTTCTGTGAAATCTGGTCCATTACCTTTCATTTGCTTATTATGAAATCATCAAACTGCTGTAGAACAGCAAAAGATCTTTCAGCTGCCAAGTGCACTATGGCTCCAGATGGAGCAATCCTATCGGTCTCATTTCTTGTACTTTTACCTTAGCCCTGCAAATTATTCTTCCTTTATAGCCTATCCAATTTGCTTCAAAAGGTACTGATGTTTTCTGCTTCCATCATTCATAAAATCAGTGAATCCCAGAGCATAATACTTTTTCTTCACACATCCCTCTATACTTTGTCTGAAATTTTAAATCTATCCCTCAGTCATGTTATTTATTTAGAGATACTGCACGGTAACCAGCCCTTCTGGTCTTCCAACAAGGCCACAGAGCGCAATTGCATCCATGTGAACAGTTTTGGAATAGGTGGAGAAACCCACTTGATATAGGGGTGGAGGTGAGGGGGAGCAGGGGAATGTACAAACTCCTTTAGATAGCAGTGGAATTGAACCCGGGTCTATAGCATTTTAAATGCGTTACGCTCACCCCTATGCTACCGTGGTATAAGACCATCAGACCATAAGACATAGGAGCAGAATTAGGACATTTGGCCCATCGAGTCTGCTTTTCCATTTCATCGTGATTGATCCATTTCCCTCTCAAATCATTCTTCTGCCTTCTCCCCATAACCCTTCATGCCCTGACTAATCAAGAATCTATCATAGTCATAGTCATACTTTATTGATCCCAGGGGAAATTGGTTTTCGTTACAGTTGCTCCATAAATAATTAAATAGTAATAAAACCATAAATAATTAAATAGTAATATGTAAATTATGCCAGGAAATAAGTCCAGGACCAGCCTATTGGCTCAGGGTGTCTGACCCTCCAAGGGAGGTGTTGTAAAGTTTGATGGCCACAGGCAGGAATGACTTCCTATGATGCTCTGTGTTGCATCTCGGTGGAATGAGTCTCTGGCTGAATGTACTCGTAGTGGATGGGAGACATTGTCCAAGATGGCATCAAACTCTGCATTAAATACGTATATCCAATGACTTAACCTCTACACCTGCCTGTGGCAATGAATTCCACAGATTCACCACCCTCTGGCTAAAGAAGTTGCTCCTCATCTCTGTTCTAAATGGGCATCCCTCTATTCTGAGGCTGTGCCCTCTGGTCCAAGCCTTCCTCACCATAGGAAACTTTCTCTCCACATCCACTCTATCATATGGTAACCATTTCATTCCCAGAATCATTCTCATGACCCTCCTCTGAACCTTTTCCAATATCAGCACACCCTTTCTTAGATAAGGGGCCCAAAACTGCTCAAAATATCGCAAGCGAAGCCTTACCAGTGCCTTATAAAGCTTCAGAGAGTGCCATCGCCACTCACTCCACCACTGGTGGAAACATCATCTCTCTATCTAAGTTAAAGTCTGTCCCGAGCCTTATAGGCTCATCAGGCCAGTGCTTATGCCAGTTTCCGTGGCATGAAGCGACAGAGTATGAGACTCCGCCCCCCCCCCCGCCAGATAGGATGCCAGTCGATCGCGAGGTTAACCCCCAGCATTTTGCCGGTACCCATTTTCAGCTGGGTGGACTGGAGCAGTGTGTGGTTAAGTGCCTTGCTCAAGGACATCACACACTGCCTCGGCTGGGGCTCGAACTCACGACCTTCAGATCGCTAGTCCAGCACCTTAACCACTTGGCCACACGCCACACTTCATTCTATCTATCCTATGGTTAAAAATGTTCTGATCTGGGAAGAAACGTAGCCTAAAATCCCTACAGGATGCAGAATATGACCCCGTCTTTAAAAACTTGGATAGATATTTAAATTCAGCTGTTGTGCTAAGAGATTGACCCAATGACGTATCATGTAAAGGAATGCAGATGCACTGCAACCTGATACTAAGTTAATAATTTGTAAATATAAAGGTTAATCATGGAAACTGCATGGTTCTGTTAAAAGCATTTGACAAAGTCATTAGTTTATTTTATGTTGTAAAAGTGTCTGATGTTAATGGATGGATACTATATGGACTTACAGAAGAACGTTAACAAGGCATTTCATGGTTAGTTTAACGCACACACAAAATACTGGAGGAACTCAGCAGGTCAGGCAGCCTCTATAGAGAGGAATAAAGAGTGGATGTTTTGGATCAAGACTCTTTGAGTAGCTTCCAACCTGATGGCATGAACATTGATTTCTCCAGCTTCTGGTTATTCCTCCCCCACTCCTTCTTTTCTTTCCCATTCCCCATTCTGGCTCCCTTCTTATCACTCTCTTCTTTACATCTGCCTATCACCTTCCTCTGGTGTCCATCCTCCTTCATTTCTCTGACTGTCTGCTCCCCTCTCCTATCAGATTTCTTCTTCTTCAGCCCTTTATCTTTTCCACCAATCAACTCCCAGCTTCTGGCAATCGTCTCTCCCTTACCCACCTAATATACCCCTCATCCGGCTTCACCTATGACCTTCCAGCTTGTACTCTTTTCCCTACTCCCACTTTCTTATTCTGGCTTCTTCTCCCTTCCTTTTCCAGTCCTGATGAAGGATCTTGGCCCAAACCATCGACTCTCAGTTCCTCTTCCTGACCTGATGCTTCCTGCCCTGCTGAGATCCTCCAGCATTTTGTGTGTGGATCTTGAGCATCTGCAGAATCTCTTAAGTTCCCGGTTAGTCTCTTGCACAAATGTAGGAGTACAATAAGGACACTGAGCAGCACAATGGGTAGAACATTGGTTGATGACTGGAAATAAGGAGTTAGATAATAGAGCAGCTAGAAGGAAGATATAGGTGACATGGCATGGGGAATGTTGTGCAATCTTGGATTACATTATATTGAAACTCAAGCTTGGCTACGTAAGATACAAAAGCAAAATCTGCTGATATCACAAGAACCAGAATAATAAACTGGTATATTAAGGGGGAGTTTGGGGCAAATCCAATTGTCCAGAGATGGACAGAATCAGATGCAAAGTTTGATTTTATCCACATATGAAGTCAATGGAGAGGAACATAATTCTGCAAATAAAATTCCACTCTTTTCAAAGGCTTCAAAGGTACATTTAATGTCTGAGAAATATATACAATATACATCCTGAAATGCTTTTTTTTGCAGCCATTCACAAAAACAGAAGAGTGCCCCTAAAGAATGAATGACAGTTAAATGAACCCTAAAGAACCCCCCCAGCTCCCCTCCCTCCCACGTGTAAGCGACAGCAAGCAACGACTCCCCTCCCCCCACCAGCAAGAAAAAGCATCTGCACCCGCCATTGAGCACTCAAGCGTGCAGCAAAGCAACAGCAAAGACACAGACCTGCAGTACTCCAAAGACTACTCGTTCTCCCAGTATCTGACATACCACAGGCTCTCTCTCTCTCCCTAATAAGGGAGAAAGAGGTGTCTCTGTTTCACTGTGAAAGAGGAGACATAACAAACAGCCCACTGATTTACGATGTTAAAAGTCCGTTATGTCTCTTCTTCCGAGCTCTGTGCCAAAGATCTCAGGTCTCTGGGCACACAGCCAGGGATCTTCCAGCTCCCATGACACACCGATCTCCTGCCAGGACACCGACGTTCGATCCGCCCATCATCAGAGCCAGGAGATCTCAGACCTCCGAAGGTGAGCTAAGCTCTTAGGCTACATCCTTGGCATGTCGAATAATGGCCAGTCACGAAATCCTAAGAGCAGGTCCCGTTCCCACAAAGAACCGAAGTCAATGTGTAACTCCAGGTCAGGGTCTTCAAATGAATCCTGAAAGGGAAAAATAGAGATATTAAAGATGGAAATAGAGCTGTTTCTGAAAATGCAAGCAATCGCCATTTAGCGCCATCATGTCTAAGCTCTGTCCTCTCATCAGATCAGCACTGCTCAATGTAGGATTTCGTGGAGAAGAAGGCACCATGGGCAGTTGAGGTTTGGGAGATAATAGAAGAGACAGGAGTTGAATATTCATCAGAAAAAACAAAAATAAATTAAAAAACAGAAGAAGGAAGAGCCTCATGGTTCCTTGGGCATACTTTAGTCAAGCCTTTAAACCTTAGTGCTTTGGGATGTTTTGAAATGGACATGAAAGTTGCTATATACTGTATGCAAATGTTTGGTTAGGGCCTGATGTTTGGAAGTCTCATCATTGATAAATCTGGAGTCTGAGGTTTTGAGTTCGGGTCCTCATTGATTGTCTTTGGCGAGTTCTGGGTCACTACCGAAGACTGAAGCCCGAAGGTTGATCGGAAGACCAGAAGTTGAAGCCCGATGACTGGAGCACCGAGGCTGCGAATCTCTGCGAGCCTACTGGGGAAGTCAAAGGTCCAAAGTCTGCAAATCCATGGGTGTTTTGGGAAAATCAAAGGCCCAAAGTCTGCGAATCACTGCAAGCCCGCTGGAAGCTGAAAGCCCAATGTTTGCAAATCCACACGTCTGTGGGAAAATTAAAGGCCCAAAGTCTGCTCATCCATGAGTCTGCTGAATGCTGGAGGCAGGAGATGGCCTATCCTAGGGTTAGAGGATTGTGTATGGGCATGCGTAGGGAAGGAGGAAAAGGGCTTGTTTTGCTGTTGTTGCTTTGTCACTTTGGTATGTTCTGTTTGGTTTTGTTCAGCGTTGTTCTGTTGAACATGGTGGGCATGCTGAATCTGAATCTGATTTTATCCAGTGACGTCAATGGAGGAGCATAATTCTGCACATAAAATCTGTATTACACTTGATCGATGTGTTCCCATCAGGTGAGTACTGTACAGTATAGAATTATATGGAGAAGATGGGCCCATGGGCAGGTGTGGTGAATGCCGAGGGTTATCTTCCCTCCATTGGCTGTCTATCCAATCCCATCCAGCACATGGTAGTGTTGTTGGTTTTTATGGGACCCTATGATCTCGTTAGCACATACGTGCAATGTTTACCTCATTTGCACCTACAGCGCCCTAACCACTTCAGCAGTGAAGTGTGATCGACTTAATGCAGGTTGTAGCAGAATTAATAACACAAAACAAATTCTTGAAATAAATGCCTTCTTAACTTTGGCTGCATCCTCCTAGACCTACCACCAAGCCAAGGTTTCCCTGCCAAAGATGTAATTATTTACAGGAGTGTGTTGGATGTGACATTGTTTCCATGCAGGAGTCAAAGGATCAGCTGTTTCAGATTTGCTCAATGCCAAGCATACAACTCACATATTTTATGGTGCAATCAGAAGTAATGTTTGATAGGATAAATTGTTTTAAGATCAATGGCATAAAACTGCAGATCATGAAGCCATAAGAATGTAATCCTTTTTGAATGACTAGGAGACAACGGTCTAATTTCTTTCATTTTAACAAGATTATTTATTTTGCTTTAGAGATACAACACAGTGGCTGGCCCTTCTGGCCCACCAATCCCGTGCTGCCCAATTATACCCATGTGACCAATTAACCTACTAACTCATAAGTCTTTGGAAACCAGAGCACTCAGAGGAAGCTCATGCAGTCACGGGGAAAATGACAGATTCCTTCCAGGTGAGATTCTACCAACCAGCTGAGAACTAGGACATTGCTGTGACAAAAGTCATGTGATCCTACATGCAGGTAAGCCGTCACCCCACTCAATCAATGCGGTAATATTATCTTAACCCTTCTGCCACACAAAGCAAGTTGTTTTGCCAACGGGATAATGGTGCATCATAAACTCAAGGGATTCTACAGAAGAGGGAAATCTGATATAACACACACAAAAGGCTGGAGGAACTCAGCAGGAAAGGCAGCATATATGCAGAGAAATAAACAGTCAACTGTTCAGGCCGAGACCCTTCATCAGGACTGGAAAGGAAGGGGTTTAGAAGCCAGAATAACAAAATACAGGTTGGAAGGTGATGGGTAAAGCCAGGTGAGGGGGAAGGGATGTGAAGTGGGAAGCAAGGTAGGAGAAGAGCTGTAGTTGCTGTAGTTTCTATGGTTATGGTTTCTATGGTAAGAGAAAGGGTAAGAGGGGAGCCAGAAAGAGGAATTGAAAAAGAGAGGAGGGGGAAGGGGGGAGAAATTACCAGATGATAGAGAAATCAATGATCATGCCATCAGGGTGGTGGCAACAAGATAAATAAATATCAGCCTAGGGGTTCCCAACCCTTTTTTATGCCATGGAGCCTTACCATTAACCGAGGGGTCCGTGTTGGGAAACCCTAGTCTGGATGAAAAGTCTCCACCTAAGATATTGACTGCCCATTTCTCTCTACAGATGCTGCTTGGCCTGTTGAGTTCTCCTTGCATGTTGCTCTAATGAGATTTCTGCTTCACAAGCTGCAGTACGGAACTCAGTAATTTGATCTGTGTAGTTGTTGCCTTTACTCCATGCGAGAAACCTTCCCATTCCGTCAGCAAATCTTGCAGCAGGTTTTTCTATTTCATCCTTGCTGCAGTTCTCCCTCAGCTCCCCATTTTAAAATTAAGCTAAACTTTTGCAAAGTTATTGGGACATCAGTGCCATTTGAAAACCTGATTGCTGGTGTCCAGGCCTGGTTGGAGATTATTATCCCAGAGCAAGGCCTAATGAATGGCCACCCGGTTTTTTTAATGGTATCAGCACCGGACTTCGAGTCAAAAGGTCTGGAGGCCGGCTCCTTGTACATTCCCCATCTGTGCTGGGTTGAGCATCGAGTGAGCCACTCGGCCTTATAAAACACAGTCAAATGTTACAGAAACAACAAAAAAGCCACCCAATGTGCACAAGGTGTGAACAAGGCCCAATAAACCAAAACTCCAAATTGAATGGAGACCTTGATTAGACAATGGGGGAAAAGTGATTTCACTGATTAATGAATCTGTTAAGTAAGGAATGTAGATTCAGAGTAATCAGTACCAGATTAAAGAAGAAAAATTACATGTTTTCAAAGGAAGAACTGTTTCACCTGAAATACCTCTTGTTTGCTCAGGAGAAGAAAATTGCGTTCAATATATTGGGAATATGGGTAATAATTGTCTATCCCACCGTTAGGGCCATGCCATATCCTCAGAGCTACCAGTGGGCAGGAGGTACAAAATCCTAGAGCCCCACACCACTAGGTTCAAGAATAGCTACTCCCTTCTGACTTTTCAGTTCTTGGACCAACCTGCACAAACTTAATTGTTAACTTGGTGTAGCAACACTATCAACACTTTGATCATTTTGCCCTACAATGGACTTTTTTTGTTTATGATATTTTTTGTAAAAATCATGTATGATTAGTTTATTCTTGTGAATATTGTGTAGCTGATGCCATAATGCCTGTGATGCTGCTGTAAGTAAAATTTTCATTGCATCCATTGCATGTGATCATAAACCAGACTCTGCTCGAAATATGGATTACCACATTAAATTTGCCCCAATATTCAAAGTAAATTTATTATCAAAGTACATATATGTCGCCTGAGATTCATTTTCTCGTGGGCATTCACAGTAAATACAAAGAAAACCAACAGAATCAATAAAAGACTGCACACAACAGGACGGACGACAGCAATGTGAAGAAAGAACAACAAAATGTACAACTATAAAACAATAGAGGAAAAATAAATAAATAAGCAATAAATATCAAGAACGTGAGATGAAGAGTTCTTGAAAGTGCATCAAGAAATTTGTGGGAACAGTTCAGTGTTGGGGTGAGTGAAGTTATCCCCACTGGTTCTAGAGCCTGATGGTTGAGGGGTAGTAACTATTCCTGAACCTGGTGGTGTGGGTCCTGAGACTCTGTAGCTTCTTCCTGATGACAGTAGTGAGAAGAGAGCATGACCAGGGTGGAAGGGATGTGTCCTGAAGATGGATGCTGCTTTCCTGCGACATGGCTACCTTCAATCTTCTAAGGTTGTGTATTATGGATTCATGAGCCACTGCAGTAACTTGGACAAGAATACCTCGGCTGATATTTCTATATGTTTCTTTGGAGCTCTTTATTACTGGAGCTACAGTCATTAGGGCAAAGCAGTAAACAGAGGTCTCACTTGCTCTCTTAAATTAATATAAAAGCTCTCTTCAAACTATTTTGTAGAAGACCGGAGGGTTTATCCTTACTGAATTGTTCAGCATTTATCAGCCAAACAAATAATGACTAAAACGGATTGTCGAGTTATTATCACAATGTGTGTTTTCAAATTGTCTGCCATTCCTACTACTCTACAACAATAACTGCACTTTGCAAAGTACTCAATTTGCTGTAAGTGCTTTGGGAAGTCCTGAGGTTGTAAACTGCAAGTAATTCTTTGCATTTGTCTTTATGCAGGCTTTTGACCAGAAATGTCAACATTTCTTTTCTCCCTACAGATGCAGTTTGACCCTCTGAGTTTCATCAGCTCCGGAGTCCAGCACCTGAAATCTCTTGAGTTGCCACTAGCAAATCTTCTGTGCAAATAAATGTAATTCCTTGCCTAATATGATTCTTGGATTCTATATCATGTGGTTGTGGAACATCTCAGAATGAGGTTCACGAAAAGGATTCCAGGATTGAATGAAGAGAGTTTTTTTAAAAAATTCATTTACGGGGTGTGGACATCTCCAGCTAAGCCAGCATTTATTGCCCATCCCTAGTTGCCCTTGAGAAGGTGGTGATGAGCTGCCTTCTTGAACCGCTGCAGTCTCTGAGGTGTAGGTACACTTACAGTGCTGTTGGGGAGGGAATTCCATGACCTTTGACCCAGCGACAGAGAAGGAACGACAATGAAGGTTTGATGGATCTGGGCCTGTATTCACTGGAATTCAGAAGAATGAGGGTGACCTCACTGAAACCTATTGAATGGTGAAAGGTCTTGATAGAGTGGATGTTTCTGATAGTAGGAGAGTCTAAGACCAGAGGACACAGCCTCAGAATAGAGGGGCGTTCATTTAGAATGGAGATGAGGTGGAATTTCTTTAGCCAGAGAGCGGTGAGTCTGTGGAACTCGTTGCCACGGGCATCTGTGAAGGCCAAGTCTTTATGTATGTTTAAGGCAGAGGTTGATAGGCTCTTGATTGGTCAGGGTATGAAGGGATACAGGGAGAAGGCAGGAGCTGAGAGGAAAATTGGATCAGCCATGATGAAATAGCAGAGCAGATGTGATGGGCCAAATGGCCTAATTCTGTCCCTATATTTTATAATCCGAGTTATAAAGGAGATTTAGTAGCTGGATACATCTCTCAATGAAGATGCTCAACAGAAATCACCAGGAGCACCATCTGAATATGGGGCACAGACTTATTTGCAGAAATAGTTGTTGAAGAATTTTCTGTCAGGCTGATGATCTACAACAAGCACAAACTGATCACAACTGTAATTATGTTTTATAAGATGCCTTCTCAGAGAACACTATTTCAAATATGCTAACCTGGTATTACATGCAATTTTCTTTTAAACTCAGTTATCACTTGAACTGTTCACAATAGGTAAAGGATAGAGATGAAGGAATATTCATGCCCATGTGACATTACAATTGATCGCAGTAATCTGTATGGGCTGTTGCTCCACTTCTTAGCCCTTGTCCACTGTCCCAAAACTCCATGGCAGGCTGTCTTTTCACCTGGAGGTGAGGGGGGTCCCTAATGGAAGTTCCTTTACGAGGGAGTTCTTCCCATGCACCCTGGGGATCTGGGGTGGAGTCTGCTGCATACAGCAGTGCCCTGGAACAAGTTCCTTAGTTTGTACACGGACCTCCCAGCTGCACGTCACCTCTGCGGGCTGGAGGAGAGCGTGTACCACATGTACATGGAGTGTGCAAGGCTGCAGCCCTTTTTTGTATATCTGCGAGGGCTGCTCCTCGCCTTCTGGCTACATTTTAGCCCACCCTATTTATATACAGTCATCCAGTAAGGAGGGGGGCATGGAGGGATGAGGATGTCCTTGTCAACTTGCTCCTGGGGCTGGCGAAAACAGCCATCTATGGGTCCGGGAAACGGGTGGCGGAGGGATCTGCCTGGGCAGATGGCCTGGCAATGTTTCGGGGGTATGTCCGTGCCCGGGTAACTACTGAGAGAGAACACGTGCTGACCACAGCGACCGTAAAGGCATTCTGGATCTGCTGGGCTCTGTGGGGGATTAGCACCATCATTAACAGAGATGGAAACATTTTAGTTTAATGTCGTTTATCTGATAGTTGTGTAGTACTTGTGCTAATCACTGGTTTGTATATATTGTAGCACTGAACTTATGATAAAGGTAGTTTGTAAAAAAAGGAATAGGTATCTCATCACTTTCTGCTTTTCATTGGATTGTAGGAGAAGGGTGATATTATGGAGGACAGAGGTAGGGTGAATGCACACAGTCTTTTCCCCAGAGTTGGGGAATGAAGAAGTAGGGGGTGTAGTTTTGAGGTGAGTGGGAGAGACTTAACAGGAGCCAGATAGGATCTCTTTGTAACCTTTTCTAACAAGAAGTAATCAACCTCAGTTTTCAAATTTTTAATGTGTCTCTCCTCAATAGCAATTTAAATGACAAAGTTTCAGATTCTCCTTGTTATTTCAGAGTGAAAAGTATTTCCACATTTTATCTTCAAGCAGTTCAAGCTTATTGTCATTCAACTATGCACATGTATACAGCGAAGCAAAACATCGGTCCTCTGGGGCCGAGGTGAAAAGCATGATACATACAGTCACAAGCAGCACATATAGTTACAATCCAGCACATACAATCAGAAAATCATATTCACACGCTGATAATAGTTGTAACATGGCTCAAACAAGTTCATCCTTGTACTTAATTTCATGCTCTGTTGTCTTGGGTCTTCTGCAAGCACTCTTCTATGTCCTCAAATTATGTTAACACCTCAATTAGTTTGCTGTTTTATTTTCCATATCCAATAAATTGTGAGTCTAGGTTATATAACTTGTTCTTCTGGGCATGATGCCCAGCACACCCAGTAGTGATCCAGAGGCAGACTAACAAGAGCTTTATACAGCAGTGCATGTATTTTCCAACCACTTGTACAATGCTTTCAAAGTTTAAAGGTCAAAACAAAATTATTATTAAAGTACATATATGCCAGCATATACTATCCTGAGATTAATTATCTTGGGGGCATTCACAGATACAAAAAACACAACACTATCAAAGAAAACTACACACAAAGACAGATGAACAACCAATGTGCAGAAGACAACAAATTGTGCAAATACAGAAAGAAAAGCAAAATAATAATAATAAATAAATGAGTAATAAGTAATATTGAGAATATGAGTGGTAGAATTCTTGAAAGTGAGCCCGTGGGCTGGGGAATCAGTTCAGTGTTGAGGTGAGTGAAGTTATCCAATTCCTACGATTTTGTAGCTGCATACAAATTTTAACGATTTTTTAAAAAAAATGTGCACCCAATAATCTATTTGCTCCAGTACAGTCCCAACTTGTCAGCAGTTAGTGAATATTCACTGAGATTGTTTCAGAATCTCTTCCACAGTTCTCCCACTTCAATGCCCCCACCTTATGGTATATTCCATACCTAACAGTATCATCAGTAAGTTGTATTTACGACTGCATCTTAGTCATTTAAAAGTATAGTAAAAAGCTGAGACATCAGTCAAAATTCTTGAACTCAATTATAAGACGTAATGCATTCTCATTAATTTTTCGTTTATCTTTCTCTACCATTTCCTAATCAATTTTTCATTAGTTCTTCCAATTCCATGTGCTGGCACTTGTGTTAATAGCTGCTGTTGTGGAATCTTACTGAGTAGCCAGGGTTTACCCAAGATCCAGAAGTAGGCGGAATGTTCTATTGCCTTGCTGTAGTAAACATTTGAGGGAATTATATCATTGTTTTGAGTTATCCATATGAAGCTTCACATGAATCTGATGGTCGATGAGCAACATTCAGTTTGTCAAGGAACTGACATTTTATCTGCAGTACATTCAGAAAGAGCTACATGTAACTGAATTGATAAAAGCATAATTAGATTGATCAGGCAGTCTGGACAGTACTGATGAGCAATTTCCTACGGGGTTCCTCTTCGGAACTTTCTACAACCCACTCTGCATTAAAAGCTAGTCAATGCTAGCCTAATGTTCCAGATATGATGTTGACTCCAAGCTGTTTAGCTGTGTGACTGGCACTGAGGATAGGAAGAATTTATGAGGGGCCCCACACCAATTAAGCTAATGCTTTTGGGAACAGTGTCATTAGATATGCAGAGGGAAATGTGTTTTAAATGAGAATTAGGGAAAATGCAGCTGATAAAATAGCGTCAAAAGCTAAAGACAGAAGTTTTGAAAAATGATTTTTGAAAACAGACCATTCAGAATAAAGTTTGATTCAGGAGGCTCCTTAGAACTGAGATGAGGAGGTATTTCTTTAGCTAGAGAGCGGTGAATCTATGGAATTCATGGCCATAGATGGCTGTGGAAGCCAAGTTGTTTATTTATTTATTTATTTAGAGATCCAGCATGGAACACCCCCTTCCCACTGAGCCATACCACCCAGCAACCCATTGATTTAAACCTAGACGTGAGACAGTCTGCAGATGCTGGAAATCCAAAGCAACACACACACACAAAATGCTGAGGAACTCAGCTGGTCAGGCAGCACCTATGGAAAAGAGTAAGCAGTTGACGTTTCAGGCTGAGACCCTTCTTCGGGACTCTAACCTAATCACAGGACAATTTACAATGACTTACTGGTACGCTTTTGGACTGTGGGAGGAAGTGGGATTACCTGGAGGAAACCTACGTGCACATGAAAAGAACATACAAGTTTCTTACAGTAGACGCCAGAATTGAACTCCAAACTCAGACGCCCTGAACTGTAACGGCATTGTGTTAACTGCTATGCTACTGTGGTGCCCCAGTTTAAAGCTGAGATTGATGGTCTGCTGATTAGGAAAGTTGTCTAAAGTTACTGGGAAAAGGCAAAAGGACGGGATTGAGAGGGATAATAAATCAGCCATGGTGGAATGTTGGAGAAAACTTGATGGGCTGAATGGCCTCATTCTGCTCCTAAGTCTTATGATCTTATAATACTAAAATAATTACAAGAAAACATTGCAAAATCTGTGTTCATTAAAATGAGACAGATGCCCAGAGTGCATCTTCATTACATTTGTTTATATGTTTAAGCACATTAGTATTTGGTGACGTCACATTTTGAGTGTCCAACATTCAGTTGTTTCAGTGCAGAGGGAGCTGGAAAGAAGGGCATTTGGCAGCTGTGGTTGCTGAGAGAAGGACTTGGAAAAACAACATTGTTGAGAATATGATCTATCTTCTTAAATTTTTTTGAGAGGCGGTGTTGAAATTTCATTAAGTTGAACTATACAAGAAAAATAAACATGTCGTGCACTCTGTTGGAACCTTCCATATCTCTTTCAAAATCCAAAGTTCAAAGTAGAATTATTATCAAAGTACGTACATGATATACAACCTTGAGATTCACTACCCTGCAGAGGAAAACAAAGAAATACAATGGAATCCACACAAAATGAACAGGGAGAACATAGAGAAGTACATCTAGTAGAACATTTAACAGTAGAACATCACCGTGCTTCATTTGTACCATCAATAAGGCCACGTTCAGAGCAATCCAAAATACTTGAAGTGAATACGGAACTTCACAGTCACTGTTGTAATGTAGGAGATAGCAACCAATTTACACATGGGAATCTCGGAAAAAAAAACCCAGAAAAGTGTTAATAAACAAATGGTTTGTTTGATGAAAGTAATGCAATCCGAGTCACAGTTAGGAAGCTTACCGTACTTCTAAAGATGAAGTGCGTTCCGAAGAAGCTTTCTTTTCACAGAAGGTTGATTATTCGGAGAGCTTCCCAATGAAAATGAATGATACTCTGTCAATCCACAGCTCCAAAAAGGAGCTGGGTAGATAAACAGTAGAAGGTTACAGATCAGCCTCCTCCTATATTATCCGCTTCAAATTTTACCATTAACTTCATTGAGTACTCTATGTCAAATGATATTTCTTGGTGTGACAATGGAGATTACCTAGACAGAAGTTTAAGCCACAGGAATGGATGACAAACCTGACAATTCATTTGTTGGTATACCTCGCATGATGGTTTCTCTTCTTGCACTGATACTTCTGATAGATCTTATCTTCAACTCTGAGGACTTATTCTTGATCCTTTTTCATTCCTCAAGCATGTTGCCCCATAACATCAGCTCAAAACACTGGACCACTTTCCACATGTACACTGAAGACATCCCGTTCTTCCAAAACCTAATTTACTCCTTCACTAGTTCTAAACTCATTAGACCCCTTGTTTGACATCTAGAACATCAGTAGCGGATATTTCCTCCAAGCAATTATTGAAAAGACGAAGCCATTGCCTTCCATTCCTGCCACTAGATCTGATATCCCCTCCTCCCTGCAAACCCACCCTCCCAATATTATAATGCTGAGTCATCATTTGTAACTTTAGTGGCATAATGGACACTATAGTGAACTTCTGACTACATGTCCACACCATTGCACAATCTCTTAATTCCATTTTGTTAAGGTTTGGCTCTCTCTGTTCTTTCTGCTTTGCATTTGCTGAAACATACATGCACTTGTTGTCTCTGGATTTAAGCTTTCCCATGCATACCCATCTTCTGGTCTCTAAACCTGTTCCTGGATTCTAACCTTCTCCAAGTCCTCATATAATCACTCTAACAGATGTTTCAAGCTACCTCAGTCCTAATGCTTGAAATTCTCTGTCTAAACCACCCCAGATCACTTCTGCTTAAGACCTGCCTCTTTGTCCCAATTTTCTGCCGTCTCTCCCCATATCGTTGATGTCAATATTTGTGTGGATGGATTAATATGAACAGATTGGACAGTTTTACAATATTAATACAGTAAATGGAATTTGACGATGCTGCTTCAGCAATAATGAGTGATGGGACCAAAGGGTACTTGTAGCTTCCACGTTTTCTAATGGAGTAAGCGGTCACATATAATGGCTTGCCAGAAAGTGGCACTCCTGAGCAGCATTGATTGAATAAATGAGGACGGGAAGATAATATCCTGGTAACCCAGTCTTAGAATTCCTCTTCGGAAATCTCTGTTTTATTTAAAAGGAGAGAATTATCTCTTTACAATGTCACTTTGCACTGCCTTGCATTTCAAATGTAGCAAACACATACCAGCATCAAAACTCAACCCAGCTGTGGCAGGTGCAATCAGTGAAAGCAACTTTGAGATTCTAACCCACGACCATCTGGTTGGCAAGGCAGTGCTGGATTCATTACTCTACTGGCTGTGCAGCACCACTAGAACCTTCAACAAATTTTTACAAATAACTTTGGGATTTTAGGGATTTAAGCATCAAAGTCTGAAAAAAATCTAAGCTGAATATACACAGAGTTCAGCTTTTTGGCATTCTAGGCAACTCTACTTCCAAAAAATCTCATTGCTGTTCAGGAGACCAACTTTGCAGTAGCCTTCAATATAGATGTAGGAAATATAATGATCAATCAAGTCAGGATTCATTGTCATAGAGTCGTAGAGTCACAAGGCACAAAACAGGCCCTTCATCCCAATTCATCCATGCCAACCTCCCTGTCCAACTATATGTCTCATTTCCTCACCCTTATCCCATATCACTCTAAACCTTGCTGACCCATCTACCTGTCCATGTGTCTTCTAAATGTTATTGGACCTGCCTCAGCCACTTCTGCAGGAAGCTCATTCCATCTATGTACCACCCTTTGTGTGGAGCAAGTTGCTCCTAGTGAATCTTTCTCTTCTCACCTTAAACCTGTGCTCTCTAGTTTTTGATTCCCTGGCCCAGGGAAAAAGATTGCCCAATCTATGCCCCTCATGATTTTGCACAGCACTGTACTTTTCAATGTGGAGAGGGGAGTGAGTTTGTGAATTTGGTCGGAGCAAAGGATGTTGGGATTGGCAAGGCGGAGCGCCACAGGCAGGGTGTTGGACAGCAGCAGCAGTACAATGCAATACATAAAATTAACACGTAAAATAACCCCAGCTATATATATATGTGCCTAAGACTTGTGCACATTACTGCACACATCTGGAAGCTCACCCTGCACTTCCCTATATTCCAAGGGATAAAGTCTAAGGCTGCCTTGTCAGTGCTACCACGTGTCTGGGACAGGGAGGGAATAAATCCTCAACAACTCTTTGTGGCGCCACTCTTTGTTTCTGATGCCAAAATCCAGGATCCCTGGAGCTTAGACAAGGTATATTAGATCTACCAGGTGGACACGTAGCAAACAATCTCATCGGTGCCTGTGATACTAAGAACTTAGTTACAATATGCCTTCATTGTGTGCATAAAGGGAGTGATTTATCACCTTAGGAAGTCTAAGTGTCTGCTTGCTCCATGTTATAGTCCAGCTTAGGGGTTCCCAAACTGAGGTCCACATAGCCCTTGCTTAATGGTATTGGTCCATGGCATAAAAAAAGTTGGGGACTCCTGGTTTAACTGGTCTCTAGCTTTGGGATACTATTGACAAACAGCTGTCCAAAGATCCTTTGGTCTTATTAATGCCCTGATCAATAAAGAACAGACAGTTGCTAGTTTGACGATGCAAGGAAGGTTGCTGAAAGCCCCTTTTCACTCTGCGCCCCCCCTTCCAATCCAAGAGGATTGGATAAACCTCTAAGGCTTGCCTTCAGTAAGGCAATCGACATTCAGGCCCCTTCAAGGAGAAAGCTGCAGGTGACCTTCCCCGCTCCTGCTTGGAAATACCCATGGCAGGATACATAAATTTCATATCTCCATGTCCCTTTACAATACAGAAGTTGGTCATTTTGACTCATCAAATTTATGTCACACTCCCCCAGGGATTTTCACAGACTCTAGTCAACTCTCCACAACTTCTAGCCTTCACTACTTGGAGAGAGAGCCTGTCTAATATACGGAAGTGCTGGGTTATGGACTATGGTTTTTGATGGACTCTAGATCAAGGTCCGTTTGGGCCTTTTGCTATTGTTAGCAAAAGGTGTTGGTGGGGGGGGGGGGTAGTGCTTCTGCTGGCGCAAATGGAGGGGAGGAGGAGGGTTGATGATTCTGTTGCAGCTTGTGTGATGGGAGGGGGAAAGGGAGCTTCAGGATCCAGATGTTTCTGCCATTCATTCTCTGGGGTTTCTTGTTTCATAGAAGAGTCAGAGTTTCAGGTTGTACACTGTATACATTCTTTGATATTAAATTAAACCCTTTGAACCTACACACGAGGGGACACTTGGAGCAGCCAAGTGATCTAGAAACCTGCACAACATTGGGATGTGGGAGGAAATTGAAGCACATGGGAGCAACCCACAGTGCCACAGAGGAAATATCAATGCAATGTTTATCGGAGTTTTACTCAGGTTTTCTGCTGTTGTGCAAGTGAATTTCCAGTCCACGGTTTTGATCATGCCACCTAACTAGTTAATGAAAACAGTGAAGGCTCATTGTCTGAGCACACGAGTTATTCATTACAAAATAGGTTAATTGATAGCACAAATTTAAAAGTAACATGCCAGCAAGGTAGAAAAGTGGTTAGCATAATGTTATGAAAGTGCCAGCGATTACAAATTTGGGTTTGATTAGACGGGGGTTCAATTCCTGCCACTGTGTGTGTGTAAGGAGTTCTACGTTATTCCTGTGACTGCATGGGTTTCCTCTTCATGCTACAGTTTCCTCTCACATTCAAAAGATGTACAGCACTGTACAAAAAGTCTTAGGCACATGTACGTATATAGCTGGGGTGGCTAAGATTTTGCACAGTATTGCATGGTTTAGGGTTAGTGAATTGTCGGCGTGTCTTTTTGGCGCTGGAAGCTTGCAGGCTGCCCAGCACAATCCTCACTGACTTGATTTGATGCAATTGACATGTTTCAATATACATGTAACAAATAAAGCTAATCTTTAACATCTGTAAAAACACTTGAAATAAAATAAAATAATGAAATTTGCATTACAGGGAATTAGTTGCAAGTTGGCCATGGGTAGGAATTAGATATTCTAGAATAACTAATTTTAAGAAACAATAGGTAAAATGGAAGAAAAGTTAATGATAGAAAGGATAAATGCGATAAGGAGAATGTATCATGACTTGGATTAATTTGGGTGAAGCTAAGAGATGGTAAGGGACAGAAAATATTAGTATGAATTGTTCATAGGCTCCCAAACAATAATGTTAAAGTTGGACATACGGTATAATAAACTGGGAAATTCGAAACACAGGAGATTCTACAGATGCTAGAAATCCAGAGTAACAACACATAAAATGCTGGAGGAACTGGGCAAGTCAGGCAACATCAATTAAAGAGTCGACGTTTCGGGCTGAGACCCTTCATCAGATTGGAAAAAGAAAGGGGGCGAAGCCAGAAAGAGAAATGAGAGATGTGATGTAAGGTTAATAAAGTAGTCATAGGGAATTGCTAGAAACATATAAACTGGGCAAACCAAATTAATACTATTAATGTGAAAAAAAGTATTCTGCAGTTTGCCTGAGCAGTGTGTTAGGAACTATTCAGAGAACAGGTTGTTTTAAAACTAGTATGCAAAGAGAAGACATCAATTAATAATCGTGTTGTTTAACGGCCATTAGAAAAGAGTGATTTTAATTCAATAGAATTTAATATTAACTTTGAAAGCATTTTATTAAATCCAATGTTCTTAAAACAAATTAGAAAGGTGAAAATGTGATTTGGCCATTATAGATCAGGATCAGAATCAGGTTTAATATCACCGGCATGTGTCACGAAACATGTTGTCTTTGTGTCAGCAATACATAATATAGAAAAAAATGTGAATTACAGTAAAAATTATATATATAATTTAACTATTTAATATGTACATATATAAAATAATTAAAATTAAGTGAGTACTGCAGAAATAGAAATTTAAAATGTAGTGAGGTAGTGTTCATGGGTTCAATGTCCATTCAGAAATTGGATGGCAGAGGGGAAGAAGCTATTTCAGAATTGTTGAGTGTGTGTCTTTAGGCTTCTGTACCTCCTTCCTACTTGTAGCAGGGCACAGAACAAGGCATGAGCTGGGGGATGGGACTCCTTAATGATGGATGCCACCTTTTTGAGGCATCACTCCTTGAAGATGTTCTGGATTCTATGGAGGCTAGTGCCCATGATGGAGCTGACTAAGTTTACAATTCTCTGTAGCTTGTTTCAATCCTGTGCAGTAGCATACACCACCCCCCCCCCACCCCATACCAGACGGTGATGCAGCCAGTTAGAATGCTCTCCATGGTACATCTGTAGAAATTTATGTCTTTGGTGACATACCAAATCTCCTCAAGCTCCCAATGAAATATAGCCTCAGTCATGCCTTCTTTGTAGCTGCATTGATATATTTTGTCCAGGGTAGATCCTCAAAAAAATTGACACCCAGGAATTTGAAATTGCTCACTCTTTCCACTTCTGATCCCTCTATGAGGACTGGTGTAGGTTCCCTTGTCTTACCCTTTCTGAAGTCCTCAATCTAGCTGATATATCTCTCTCCTGTATGCCCTCTCGTCACCATCTGAAATTCTGCCAACAATAGTTGTATCAACAGTAATTTCATAGATGGCATTTGAGCTGTGCTTAGCTACACAGTCATGAGTGTAGAGAGAGTAGAGCAGTGGGCTAAGCACACATCCCTGAAGTGTGCCAGTGTAGATTATCAGCGAGGTGGAGATGTTATTTCTGATCTGCAGAGATTGTGGTCTTCCGGTTAGGAAGTATTGGACCCAGTTGCAGAGTGAGGTACAGAGGCCGAGGTTCTGGAGCTTTTCGATCAGAACTGTAAGACTGATTGTATTAAATGCAGAGCTGTAGTCAATAAACAGCGTCCTGACATAGGTATTTGTATTGTCCAGGTGATCCAACACCACGTAAAGAGCCAATGAGCACAAAACTATATTACAATCAATGACACAGTTGAAGAATAAATACATGGCTTTCAAAGTAAAAAAAAGCATTGTAAACCCAAAGGAAAGTGGTCCAACTTGTGATTAACAAAAGAAATTAGAGACGAACATGAACAAAAGCAATTATTTATAAAGATGCCAAAAGGAGCAGTTAACCTGAATTGTGAAAAAATCTCAGAATCCATCAAAGAACTACAAAGAGATTGACAATCGAAAGGTAAGTAGGACGTCAGAATTGTGGGCATGCTATATTGGTGCTGGAAGCATGGCGACACTTGTGAGCTGCCAGAGCACAATCCTTGGACTGTGTTGGTCGTTGATGCAAACAACATACTTCTCTGTATGTTTCAAAGTATATATGATAAATGAAGCAAATCTTTAAATCTTCAAGAATAATCTTACAAAATGTATTAAAGCACTTTGTAAATTTCTAAAAAGGAAAAGGTTAGCAAAATGTTTGATGGGATTGAAACCACATTCGGGAATAAAGAGGCTGCATGGATATTAAGCAAATATTTTTCTATCTGCCTTCATGGAAGAAGGCATAAACAGTGCCAGAGCTCTTGGAGAACAATAGGTCTAGAGTGAATGAGAAGATGAAAGATATCAGCAAAAGGAACAAAACAGGAGCAAGGTGAAACTAATGGGACTGTAAGATGATAATGCCCAGGACAAGATTAAATGTCTCCCAAGATTTCAAGGGGTGGTAGTGGTTGTGTCATCTTTCCAAACTTTCATGGATTCTAAAATGGTTCCACATATTGGAAGGAAACAAAACAACTTTGATACTTAGGAAGGGTCGGAGAAAAGGCAGGAACTATAGATAAGTTAGCTTGATATCTGAAGAATGACAATGCTAGAAATTACTATTGAGGAAGTGAAAACTTAGTAAACAATAGTGACATTGGCAACTGTGTTTATGAAAGATCATCATGTTTGACAAACCTGTGAGTGCTTTTGAAGGGGTTGCTAACAGACTAGATAGAGTAGCTTTATTTGTCACATGTTCATCAAAACATTGAAACATACAGTGAAATGTGCTGTTTGTGTCTTTGAACAGCAGTCTGAATAGGAGATGAGGGCAGCAGGTGCTAACATGGCATGGCCACATCTTTCTAACCCGAACCCGTATGTCTTTGGAATGTGGGAGGAAAGTGGAGCAACCGGAGGGAGAGACACATGGTCATGGGGAGAATGTACAAACTCATTATAGACAGCAGATGGAATTAAACTCCGATCATTGATTGCTGGCACTCTAATGGTGTTATGCTAACTGCTCTGTACCATGCTGCCCAGTAAGATAAGGATGAGGTCCATTTAAACTTACATAAATCTTTTGATACGATGCTGGGCTAGGTATTAATAATAGTAGTGGTATAATTACTGAAATCAAGTATGATGTTCTCCTGGGGGGTTGTCTATTGGTGGGACCTCACGTGCTGTAGACGCTGACCTAAATCCACATATTCTGTCCTTCATTGAAAACGTTCATCATAACTTTGATTAACATGGAGAGGCTAATGCACGAGCAGCCTCCACATGGTCTTTAACAGCTCTGGGTCAGGGCTCTGAGGCATGGAATGCAAGACAACTGGGGACCCTCTAATGCTGTAGCCTTCCTCCGCCTTCACTACTGTTATGATGTGTCATGAACTTCTGTCAGCTAGTGCCTCAGGGATCTGTGCTGGGCACCCATCTGTTCACAACCTACTCCCAGAGATCACGTTATTAGGTACACCTGTAAATTTGCTCATTAGTGCGAATGTCTAATCACGTGGCAGCAACACAAAGCATAAAAACAGTCAGACACAGTCAAGAGTTTCAGTTGCTGTTCAGATCAAAGTGGACAAGAATGTGATCTGTGACTTTGACTGTGGAATGATTCTTGGTGCCAGATGGGGTGGTTTGAGTATCTCAGTAACTGCTGATCTCCTGGAATTTTCATGCACAGCATTCTCTAGAGTTTACAGAGAATGGTGCAAAAAAACCCAAAAAAATCCAGTGAGTGGCAGTTGTGTGGGTGCAAATGCCTTATTAATGAGAGAGGTCAGAGGAGAATGGTCAGACTGGTTCAAGCTGACAGGAAGGCGACAGTAATTGAAACAACCACGCATTACAACAATGGTGTGCAGAAGAGCGTGTCTGGATGCACAACACATTGACTCTTGATGTGGATGGGCTACAGCAGGAGAAGTCCATGAACATACACTTAGTGTCCACTTTATTAGGTACAGGAGGTAAATCAATGATTTAGTTGAGCTGTAATATATTCAGATTTGTTAAAATACAAAACTGGGTGGGAATATGAATTGTGAGGAGGAAGCTTCAAAGAATTTGCAGATGTTCAGGAGAACCAGTGAATACATGGCAGGTGGATCATAATGTGGACAGATGTGAAGCCATTCACTTTGGTGGTAAAAAGTAGAAAAGCAAAGTATTTTTAAGTGGTGAGAGATTAAAAGTTGCTGATTTCAAAAGGATCTGGATACATTGTAAATACAGCACTGAAAATTAACACGGAGTAGCAAGCAATTAAAAATGTAATGGTGTGTTGGCCTATATTGCATGAGGGTACATGCACAAGAGTTGAAAAACCTGACTACTGATGATACAGTTGGGAAATTGTGTCGAGCTCAGGTTCCCCCACCTAAGGAAGAATATACCTGTGAGAGAAATGAGGTTCACCAGGTTGATTCCCAGATGAAAGGTTGTTCCATAGGGAGAGGTGAAGTAGAGTGGACCTGTGCTTTCTGGAATTAAGGACTATGAGAGGTGATCTCATTGATATATTAAAGTTTATAATGCTAAACAGGGTAGCTGTTTCGCTCTGTTGGGAACACCCCCTCAAAATAAACAGTTGATCATCGGGGCCAGAGAGGAGAAGAAAACTCTTCGTGTATAGGGTAGTGATTCTTTAGACTTCTCTGCACAACAGGGCCACACAGACTCACTTGATGAATATATTCAAGAAAGCTTGACAGAATTTTGAACATTACAGGAATCGTCTGATATGTGGTTGGTGTAGTTAAAGGATATCCATGATGTTATTGATGGTAGAACAGGTGAATATTCCATTTCCAGTTTTGTTATGTTCCAATAAATACTTAAGACCCAAACTCTGATCCCTGTGGAATGTCTCATGTGTGGCAATCTATTATTCCTGCTCTTTGACTTCTGATGTCAGCCAATAGTTTAATCAGTCTGTGGACCTCACAAATGTCAGACGGCAATCCCTTACGAAGACCTTTATGAGTGCCTTTTGGAAATCTATATAAGCAGCATTCCTGGACACTCACTACCTTAGACATTGGAACTTAAAATTTCAGTCAGATCTGGACTGACCTGTTACAGACTTAAGCTGGCAAAAACCATGGGGTACATACCGATCTCTCAATCATTAGTGACTCGTTTCTTGGGAAGAAATTTGATGGATTCACTCCTTCACACAAAAATACAAGTGCAGGAGGGGTATTCACACAGGCAGCATTCATCCGCATATTTGGCTGCGTGACCATGGGAACAGGTTAAATTAAATCCTTCACATTCAGAGTAATGTGCTGTGTTTACTTGTACAGTGAAGTAGCAGGTGAAAATATCAACGTGAAGCTTTGTTTTCAGTGGTGATTGGTATGACATCAAACATGACTGGGATTAATAACTCCCTTTCCTGCATGCATTCTTAGTTGGGATGGAATGCAGAGAACAGCAGAGTCCTCCAGCTTTAGATAATGAGTGTTTTACAGAGTGCAGGCAAGGTCATCAGCATTTGGGACATGCCCCCTTCTTATTTCTATCATCAGAGAGGAGGTACAGGAGCCTGAAGATCCACACTCAACATTTTAGAAATAGCTTCCTCCCCTCTGCCATGAGATTTCTGAGCAGTCCATGAACACAATTTCGCTATACTGTTTTTGCTCCATCGATCTATCTATCGTAACATAATAAATTCTTTTAGTCTTTTACTGTACTGCTGTTGCAAAACAACCATGATCTATGTACATCAGTGATAATAAACCTAATTTGGATTTAGTTCCTGTTTGGAACTCCATATTCTGTCCAGAGACCAGTAGAGAAAAGTACCTCTTGACTGCCTTTCCTACCTTGCTCGTTGCCTTCAGAGTCTGTACTTCTGAGAATTGGAACTACATATAGGAGTGACTTCTTCATTTTCCAGACAGGTTGTGGTCACCAGCCTGAAAATGAAATACTTTGCTGAGGACCACAATTAGAGCTGTGCTTTCATTACGCTTCAGTTTTAGACCAACAATCCCATCTTCAAAGGCCCTAGATTGACTCAGCAGAGCTGTGCTGAAATATTTCAAAATCATGACACATGATTTCTAAAAAGAACTTTGCTGAAAATTAAGGCATTTTAAAGAACTTATTGTAAACAGTTAAAAAGCTCTGAGCTGACTCAGTTAGTCCAATTATTAAGACAAATTAATAAATTTGTTAAGACCTACTCAGGTTCTGCGCAGCCACTGGTCACCATTCAGATGAAAGGATTTGCTCCTCCTGTACCCAGTCTAACTTGACAGACACGCTCATCAAGTGGGTTCTCTGGTGATTCTGGGGAATTGCGGCAAGTTTGTAAACTACTGCTGAACTTCCAAAGCACTAATGTGCGGCAAATCAGTGGGTTTGCGTGGAAATCCTGAAAATCATAACGTCTGAGCAAAACAATGTTTGCAGTCTGGCACAGAGCTGCCAGTATTTCCAGGCAATTTCTTACCCACAATCTGCTTGCTTGGCTCAACATCAGGTTGTGTTTGATATCACTTCTGTGAAATGTCTTGGATGGTTGAAGGTACTTTATAAATGCAAGGTCTGTTGCTGTTAGCAACTACCAAAAGGAATACATTTATACTGGGTCATTTCCAATTGATTATTCATTCAGTTTTATTTTCCAAAGCAAATCCTCAGTATCTATAGGCAGAAAGATCTAGTAGGGAAGCCAAACAAACTTCAGTATCAGGCGAAGCCAAACTTCATCGTGCTTGATGATGCATCTTACATTACAGGTTGTTTTTATAAGCGTACCTATTAACTGGTAACAAGTCTTACAACTTTCTTCCATTCATAGCAAAAACTCAGATGGGGTAATTGAGCTTTGTGAGTTGACTGGAAACAAACTTCTGCGGTTGATTACCTATCCCTCAGTCCTATTATTATTGAGCACCGTGACTACATTCTAATTTTGAAATCTGGCATGGGTTTGACCAGTGAGGGAAGAGCCAGGCAGGATTACGATGTTGAACTGGTTACGTATTTAAGATTGACTAACACACACACACACACACACACACACACACACATATTGCCCTTCTTTTGCATCAAGGCAATATTATCTCAAAATACCATGTCCATTCTTTTTTCAAATAAGGAATATACCAGTTCATTTAAAACTATTAAATTGCTTTGATTATGCAATGGAAAGTCACCAAACATTCCATTCCAGTGAAGCCAAGGATTCATTTGGACGTTTTTAAAAAAAATTTCATTCTAAGCCTTTTTGTACAGTTCATGATAGATTCTATCCCTGTCTAATGTTGGTATGTTGCAATAGCAGGCATGTGCAAACCGATCATTTTTAGCAGCATCCTCAGAGCACAGATAAAAGCTTCAAATTCACTGCATTTGTCAATAGCGATAAGAGGGGAGATGCAATGACTGTGAGAGAGTGCAGTAGCAGGTCTGTCGGGAGAAGGAAGGGTCCAGATTATGATTAGGCTTGAGGTCGAAGGTTATGGGGAGATGGCAGGTGAATGGGGTTGAGGGGGATCAACATCAGAACACATGTACCCTACCTCACTATTTTTTTGCTGTCTTTGTGCTACTTATTTAATTTAATATTTTAATGTGTTATATATATATTTCTTATTGTAATTTATAGTTTTTTAGGGGTGTATGTGGTGTCAGGGAGGGGTAGCACCTCTGGTTGGGAACATGTCACTTCCTTTTCAAGGTGGTTAGTTCACCTTTGGTCCCCACCTGGCACTCAGCTCTCACCTGTGGCTCCCCGTAGCTGTTTGCATGCGACAGCGGCCGCACCCCGGGCAACGGCTTCGACAAGCCGGCTAAACCAGGTGAGGGTAGCCGACGGGTCTCAAACCCTCGGTGAGATAGGGAGTTGTCTACCCCAGCATGTGAAGACAGTCTACGGTGGATTGAGTGGATGAGACCAATGGAAGGTCCAACGGTCAAGAAGGCGGTCTCTGCAAGCGTCGTGGTACGTGTAGAGCAGGACAAGACACAGAAGATGTCCTGGTCATCCACTGCGCCTAGTCCCATCTCCAGCCGTCTCAACTCTGTCTTGCCACTGGATCCAGATGGGAATTGGGAAGAGAGAGTGAGGCTGACGCTGCACAACTCTCCCTCACTTAAATCCAAATCATGGGCTAGTCTCGACACCATCTGGTGGCGAGGTCCTCATCGACGTCAACGATGGACGAACAATAGTTTCTTTAATAATAATGTATTGCAGAATGTACTACGTACTGCTGCTACAAAACAACAAATTTCACAACATATACCAGTGATGTACAACCTGATTTTGATTCTGAATAAATCAGCTATGATAGAATAGCAGAGCATACTCGATGGTCTGAATGACATATTTTGCTCCTAGGCTTTATGGTATTAAGGAGATGAATGGTGGCCTGGAGTTCTAATTTGCGATTAGTACGTACAGTATTCCAATTGCTTCTTGTTGTTCCAATCACAATTAAATTCATTCACTTTTCATTATCCACCGATTTGATAAATGTGGATTTCAGTACAGTTGAGGTTAGTCCCAAGCCACACTTGAATGTTTTTGGAGAAATAATTATATACGTGTTTAGGAACCAATCATTGTAGCGAGGAATAACCTGTGTTTGGATGATTTAAGTGCCAGGTCAGATTGAAAAGGTCAGGGTGTTGTAGTTGGAGGTGAAGGATGCTGTTCCATGGCATTTACTTAGCTCTGCACTGAACTGAGGTTGTGGACTGAAATTTCAGTTCTGAATGCTGTTTGCTTACTTTTATTGTTTGCACGATTTGTTTGTTTTTTCTCTGTGTTGGATGGTCTTTTTTTAAATCGGTTCTTTTGGGTTTCTTTGTTTTGTGGCTCCCTGTCAGGAGACGACTCTGAAGGTTATATAAATCATGCATACTTTGATAATAAGTGTGCATTGAACGTTGAACTTTTTGTCTGTATAGGAAAGATACCATTAAAAGATGGAGCTGTGTGATTGTGTGTGTTTCTTCCAGGTGTTCTGGTTTCTTACATTCCAAAGACGTACAGGTTAATAGGATAATTGGACACATAGGTGTAATTGGGCCTTTTATCATGCTGCTTCTCTATATAAAAGAAATAAAAGCAAAATTGAGGGACTGGGTCTGAGGAAATGTTTGGACAGACTAGGATTTTATTACTTGGAGCGTAAGAGACAGAAGGATAATATCACAGAGCCATATAAAATCATTTGGGACATAGATAGCATGAATACATTCAATATTTTTACCCAAGGTTGAGAAATCAAGAACCAGAGTGATCAGGTTTAAAGTGGGAGGGGAAAGGTTTAACAGGAACATGAGGGGAAATGTTTTCATACAGAGGGAGGTCTGTATATGGAATGAACTGCCATAGGAAGTGGTTGAGGCAATTAACATTTAAAAGACATTTGGAAAGGTACATGGATAAAGGGTTTAGAGGGATATTGGACTAGTTTAGATGGACAGATTGGTTGGCATGGATGAGTTGTATTGAAGGGCTTATCTCTGGGCTGTATGGGTCTGAGACTATATACTAATCAATTTCAGACCACTTGTGTCAAGTGGCTCCCTGCCTTGCAGAGCAGTCTTTGTTTAAACAGCTGCATCTTCTGATTTAAACCTGATCGCGGCTTGTCAGTCTCAACAGAAGTAATTTGTTCAGTAGTTTCACTTCTTTTTCAGGTAATCAAATGCTTTAGTGTGAATATTATTGTGTGTACTACCTTTGGAACACAATAAGGCATATTTATGTTTAATTGAAGTACGATTTGGTACAAAGTGCTATCTGTATTGTTTGTGGGAAAATGCATTGCCTTGTCCTCATGCACAGTGGAGACTTAACTGTGCTTCAAACTAAATTTCTTTCGTATAATTTATATGCATGGGAATAGTAGAGCTATCTGTTGACTAGTATGTTAATATGGTTTATAGTTCAAAGTAAATTTATTATTAACATATGTATCATTTACCATATACTACCTTGAGATTTATTTTCATGGTTTTGATGGCTGCTGACTCTGGGGATATCTTTACTGCAGGAGATTTCTCAACAGACATTATTGCCCTTACATGAAAGAATGCAGTGCTGTTTTCCCAGTGCAGGGTTGCACTAAATAAATAAACAGAACATGACTCCAGAGTTTAGTTTCCAACTATATAAGACAGTTAAACATCAAAGGAAGACAAGAAAGTAGAGCAGGAGTAGACCACCCTCAAGCTTGCTCCACCAATCAATATGATTATGGCTAGCCCTTGCTGGCCTGCACTCCTCTACTGTGTCAGTTCTCCATAATCCTCAATCCCTCGATCTTTCAAATAGCAATTACCTCCATCTTAAAGATATCCAGTGATCTACCTTCCATCACCCTTGGGAGAAGAAGTGCGAGACAATTCACAACCTTCTAAGAGAGGGGAGGAAATTTCTACACATGCTCTCAGATCCTGCTAGGACCTGCTAGTAGCTGTTAGGGCAGTCACATAAGGACAGGTCCAAGGTATCAAGGAAAGAAGTTGTCTGGGGGGTACTTGCAGAAACTGGCTATATTTGAATGAGTTTAAATGATCCATGTCATGACTGAAAGCCAGTTTTGATATTCTTTCTATCTTCTGGCTGCTATGGAAACCACCTAATAATTGTTAATGGGGCATAGTTTACAGTACAAGTAATGCTTGACTTGATCTTATGTGGTTTGCTTTTTAAAGTGTGTGAAGTGAACTGACAATGCAAGAAAAGAGCAGCCATTCAGTGTAACTAAACACGGGTTAACAGGGCAAGGAGCTTCTTTATAACTCTGTGCCTTGCAATTAGTGACGTTTTGAACCATTGACTTGGTGCACCACAGGCAATGCCCTTCCGATCATTGAGCACAGTAATAAGGAGCACTGCTACAAGAAAGCAGCATCCATTATCAAGGACCCCTACCATCCAGGCCATGCTCTCTTCTTGCCACTACCGTCGAGCAGGAGGTACAGGAGGCTTATGTCCCTCACCACTAGGATCGTGAAAAGTTATTACCCTACAACCATCAGACTCCTGAACTAGTGTGGATAACTTCACTCAACTTCAATACTGAACTGATTCCACAACCTACAGACTCACTTCCAAGGAATCTACAACTTTCATTCTCAGTATTATTTGTTAATTTTGTATTTGTACTATTTGTCTTCATTGGCACTTTTGTTGTTCGTTGGTTTTGTGTCTGGTTTTATTGTACTTCTTTCTATGTATTTCTTTATTTTCCTGTAAATACCTGTAAGAAAATGAATCTTGGTGATATATATGTACTTTGGTAACAAGTTTACCTGGAACCTTGACTTTGATTTTAGAAAAGAACTACCAGGCAATAGGACAGATCTACAGGACAGATAAGGGGAATCTAAAAAACAATGCTGTAGAATTAAAACTCATATTTCTTGACACCCAACCAGTTCCATAACTACAGCACCTACTCCTTTTAATCAATCAGATTGAAGTATAATAAAACTAATTGTGTCTGCACCCAGAAGGACCTGTGAGAAAATGCATGATCTGAACACATTCAGTTGACAATGATAGGGCAGTGGATATGGCTGGGTGGTCCAGAAGGTTAAGACGCATGGTGGATTGATGTTTCTCTGACTGGAGGTCCCTGACCAGTGGTGTTTATAAGGATCAGTGCTCAGAGTTCTCTTGCTTGTGATATAGGCAGATGACGTGAATGAGAATGTACCTGGTCTGATTAGTAAGTTTGCAGGTGCCATGAGCATTGCCAGAATTGTGGATAGTGAGGAAGGTCCTCAAACGATACAGCAGGACACAGAGCAATTGGAAACTTGGGCTGAGAAATAACCAGTGGAATTTAACCCAGACAGGTGTGGGTGGTGCAATTTGGGAGGTCAAACGCAAGACAAAAACATAGAGTAAATAGTAGGATTTTTTACTTTTAGAAGCATGATATACAGAGGGATTTTGAGGCCCATACCTCCAAAAAAAACATGTTAACACAAGTGGATAGGGTGGTAAAGCCTTCATTCGTGGGGGTACTGAGTAGAAAAGCTCGTGGCTGTATCTCTCCATGGCTCCCTCACTCATCCTTCCCTCACCCATCCCTCCCCCTTCCTAGTCATTCTTCCCTGTAGCTGCAGGGGATGTAACAGCTCTCCCTACACCTCATCCCTCACCACCATCCAGAGCCCTTCCAGGTGCACAGAGATTCAGCAACATCTCCTCCACCCTTGCTGATTGCATTCAGTGCCTCTTGACCTGGCCTTCTCCACAGGGCTGATGGGAACCTGATAGACATAACATTTGATATTTTATATATGTACAGTGGTATGCAAAGGTTAGGGCACCCCTGGTCAAAATTTCTGTTACTGTGAATAGCTAAGGGAGTAAAAGATGAACTGATTTCCAAAAGGCATAATGTTAAAGATGACACATTTCTTCAAAATTTTAAGCAAGATTACTTTTTTATTTCCATCTTTTACAGTTTCAAAATAACAAAAAAGGAAAGGGGCCCGAAGCAAAAGTTTGGGCACCCTGCACGGTCAGTACTTAGTAACACCCCCTTTGGCAAGCATCACAGCTTGTAAATGCTTTTTGTAGCCAGCTAAGAGTCTTTCAATTCTTGTTTGGGGGACTTTCACCCATTCTTCCTTGCAAAAGGCTTCTAGTTCTGTGAGATTCTTGGGCCATCTTGCATGTACTGCTGTTTTGAGGTCTATCCACAGATTTTCGATGATGTTTAGGTCGGGGGACTGTGAGGGCCATGACAAAACCTTCAGCCTGCACCTCTTGAGGTAGTCCATTGTGGATTTTGAGGTGTGTTTAGGAACATTATCCTGTTGTAGAAGCCATCCTCTTTTCATCTTCAGCTTTTTTACAGAGGGTGTGATGTTTGCTTCCAGAATTTGCTGGTATTTAATTGAGTTCATTCTTCCCTCTACCAGTGAAATGTTCCCTGTGCCACTGGCTGTAACACAAGCCCAAAGCATGACCGATCCACCCCCGTGCTTAACAGTTGGAGAGGTGTTCTTTTCCTGAAATTCTGCACCCTTTTTTCTCCAAACATACCTTTGCTCATTGCGGCCAAAAAGTTCTATTTTAACTTCATCAGTGCACAGGACTTGATTCCAAAATACATCAGGCTTGTTTAGATGTTCCTTTGCAAACTTCTGATGCTGAATTTTGTGGTAAGGACGCAGGAAAGGTTTTCTTCTGATGACTCTTCCATGAATGTCATATTTGTGCAGGTGTTTCTGCACAGTAGAACAGTGCACTACCACTCCAGAGTCTGCTAAATCTTCCTGAAGCCCTTTTTTGCAGTCAAACGAGGGTTTTGATTGCCTGTCTAGCAATCGTACGAGCAGTTCTCTGGGAAAGTTTTCTTGGTCTTCCAGACCTCAACTTGACCTCCACTGTTCCCGTTAACTGCCATTTCTTAATTACATTATGAACTGAGGAGACGGCTACCTGAAAATGCTTTGCTATCTTCTTGTAGCCTTCTCCTGCTTTGTGGGCATCATTTATTTTAATTTTCAGAGTGGTAGACAACTGTTTAGAGGAGCCCATGGCTGCTGATTGTTGGGACAAGGTTTGAAGAGTCAGAGTATTTATAAAGCTTTGAAATTTACATCACCTGGCCTTTCCTAACGATGATGGTGAACAAGCCATAACCCTAACAAGCTAATTAAGGTCTGAGACCTTGGTAAAAGTTATCTGAGAGCTCAAATTTCTTGGAGTGCCCAGACTCTTGCATGGTGCTCCTTTCCTTTTTTTCCACTCTAAAATTGTACAAAACAAAAATAATACACTAATATTGCTTAAAATGCTGAAAAGAATGTTTCATCTTTAACTTTATGACTGAAAACACACTCTCAATGTTTTAGGCAAAATTTCTTTCTCTGTTCTATCAGATTTATGAATGACCATAAGACCATAAGACAAAGGAGCAGAAGTCGGCCATTCGGCCCATCGAGTCTGCTCCACCATTTTATCATGAGCTGATCCATTCTCCCATTTAGTCCCACTCTACCGCCTTCTCACCATAACTTTTGATGCCCTGGCTATTCAGATACCTATCAATCTCTGCCTTAAATACACCCAATGACTTGGCCTCCACTGCCGCCCGTGGCAACAAATTCCATAGATTCACCACCCTCTGGCTAAAAAAATTTCTTCGCATCTCTGTTCTGAATGGGTGCCCTTCAATCCTTAAGTCATGCCCTCTCGTACTAGACTCCCCCATCATGGGAAACAACTTTGCCACATCCACTCTGTCCATGCCTTTCAAAATTCAAAATGTTTCTATGAGGTCTCCCCTCATTCTTTTAAACTCCAAGGAATACAGTCCAAAAGTGGACAAACGTTCCTCATATGTTAACCCTCTCATTCCCGGAATCATTCTAATGAATCTTCTCTGAACCCTCTCCAACGTCAGCACATCCTTTCTTAAATAAGGAGACCAAAACTACCCACAGTACTCTAAGTGAGGTCTCACCAGCACCTTATAGAGCCTCAACATCACATCCCTGCTCCTATACTCTATTCCTCTAGAAATGAATGCCAACATTGCATTCGCCTTCTTCACCAGTGACTCAACCTGGAGGTTAACCTTAAGGGTATCCTGTACGAGGACTCCCAAGTCCCATTGCATCTCAGAACTTTGAATTCTCTCTCCATTTAAATAATAGTCTGCCCGTTTATTTCTTCTGCCAAAGTGCATAACCATACACTTTCCAACACTGTATTTCATTTGTCACTTCTTTGTCCATTCTTCCAATCTATCCAAGTCTCTCTGCAGACTCTCCGTTTCCTCAGGACTACCGGCCCCTCCACCTATCTTCGTATCATCAGCAAACTTAGCCACAAAGTCATCTATTCCATAATCCAAATTGTTGATGTACAATGTAAAAAGAAGCGGCCCCAACGCGGACCGCTGTGGAACACCACTGGTAACTGGCAGCCAAACAGAATAGGATCCCTTTATTCCCACTGTTTCCTGACAATCAGTCAATGCCCTATCCACATATGTCACTTTCCTGTAATTCCATGGGCTCTTATCTTGTTAAGTAGCCTCATGTGTGGCACCTTGTCAAAGGCCTTCTGAAAATCCAAATATACAACATCCACTGCATCTCCCTTGTCTAGCCTACTTGTAATTTTCTCAAAAAATTATAATAGGTTTGTCAGGCAGGATTGTCCTTTAAGGAATCCATGCTGAGTTCTGCCTATCTTGTCATATGCCTCCAGGTACTCTGAAACCTCATCCTTGACAATCGACTCCAACAACTTCCCAACCACCGATGTCAAGCTAACAGGTCTATAATTTCCTTTCTGCTTCCTTCCCCCCTTCTTAAATAGCAGAGTGACATTTGCAATCTTCCAGTCCTCCGGAACCATGCCAGAATCTATTGACTTTTGAAAGATCATCGCTAATGCCTCCGCAATCTCCACAGCTACTTCCTTCAGAACACGAGGGTACATTCCATCTGGTCGGAGAGATTTATCTACCTTTAGACTATTCAGCTTCCTGAGTACTTTCTCTGTCATAATTGTGACTGCACACACTTCTCTTCCCTGCTGCCCTTGAGTGTCCGGTATACTGCTGATGTCTTCCTCAGTGAAGACTGATGCAAAATACTCGTTCAGTTCCTCTGCCATCTCCTTATCTCCCATTACAATTTCTCCAGCATCATTTTCTATCCGTCCTATATCTACTCTCACCTGTCTTTTACTCTTTATATACTTGAAAAAGTTTTTAGTATCCTCTTTGATAGTATTTGCTAGCTTCCTTTCATAGTTAATCTTTTCCCTCTTAATGACTGTCTTAGTTTCCTTTTGTAAGCTTTTAAAAACTTCCCAATCCTCTGTCTTCCCACTAATTTTTGCTTCCTTGTATGCCCTCTCCTTTGCTTTAACTTTGGCTTTGACTTCTCTTGTCAACCACGGTTGCATCCTTTTTCCATTCAAAAATTTCTTCTTTTTTGGAATATATCTCTCTTGCACCTTCCTCACTTCTCGCATAAACTCCAGCCACTGCTGCTCTGCCGTCCTTCCCGCTAGTGTCCCTTTCCACTCAACTTTGGCCAGTTCCCCTCTCATGCCACTGTAATATCCTTTACTCCACTGAAATACCGACACATCAGATTTCGGCTTCTCTTTTTCAAATTTCACAGTGAACTCAATCATGTTATGATCACTGCCTCCTAAGGGTTCCTTCACCTCAATCTCTCTAATCACCTCCGGTTCATTACACAATACCCAATCCAGTACAGCCGATCCCCTAGCGGGCTCAACAACAAGCTGTTCTAAAAAGCCATCTCGCAGACATTCTACAAATTCTCTCTCTTGCGATCCAGTGCCGACCTGATTTTCCCAATCCACTTGCATGTTAAAATCCCCTACAATTATCATAACACTGCCCTTCTGACAAGCCTCTTCTATTTCCTGTTGTAATTTGTAGTCCACATCACTGCAGCTGTTTGGAGGCCTGTATATAACTGCCATTTGGGTCCTTTTACCCCTGCGATTTCTTAGCTCAACCCATAAAGATTCTGCACCTTCCAATCCTATGTCACCTCTTTCTAATGATTTAATATCATTTCTTACCAATAAAGCCACACCTCCCCCTCTGCCTACTTTCCTATCCTTCTGATACACCGTGTATCCTTGAACGTTCAGCTCCCAGAGACATGCATCCTTTAGCCACATCTCAGTGATGGCCACAATATCATACCTGCCAATCTGTAGCTGTACGACAAGATCATCCACCTTATTCCTTATGCTGTGTGCATTTATGTATAACACCTTAAGACCAGTATTTGGTACTTTTCGCTTTGATTTCACTGCAACTTTATTGCACTGCAACTCATCCCAATGGCTACAAATTTGCCCCATCACCTGCCTGTCTTTTCTGACATCTTTACTGCTCACTATCTTAGATTTATTTCTGTTTTCCCCTTCCTCCACTCTATCATTCTGGTTCCCATTCCCCTGACCATGAACCCTATCTCACTATTTTCTTCTTTTTTTGGAATGACTTACAGTATTTATGTTATTGGTTTCCTTATTGTAACTTCTATCATTTTTAATGCACTGTACTGCTGGGCAAAACAACAAATTTCACCATATACGTCTGTGAAAATAAACCTGATTCTGATTTATGTTCACGGGAAGGTGTTCTTGATCATGAGAAGGTGTTTCCATTCATAGGAATGTTGTCAGTGATCATGGTTTGTGTCCATAAAGGTAAAGTTTCTTTGAACGGGGGTGGCGGGGGAGGTGGCATCAAAGTTCAAAGATTTGAAGTTCAAAACACATTTATTATCAAGGTATGTGTACTATATATGACCTGAAGTTCGTCTTCTTACAGGTAGCCACAAAACTAAGAAACTCAACAGCACCCATTTTTAAAAAAAGGCCATCAAACAACCACAGTGCAGAAAAAAACAAATGGTGTAAACAATAAAAGCAAATAGCATTCAGAATTGAGTTCACGCCCATGAAGCCAAACATCACTGCAGCCGGTCCAAGAACCCATTAGTTGCAGGCCACTGCTTAAGTTCAGTGCAGAGTCAAGTCAATCTCACAAGCAGTGAGCTGATCCCTCGCCCCCGTCTCTGACACCCTCACCTTTTCAATCTGGCCCAGTGCTTATATCAGCCAAACAGGGGGTTGCTGCTTGCTCTCAGATCTGGGCCCTGCCACTTTGATCTGCCCTTGGTCATGGGCCCTGCTGCTTCGATTCTCCCCTCACCTGACCTTTCCAACCTGGCCCGGCGCTTAAATTTGTCGAACGTCTGCTTGTTCCTCGTTCTTGGGACCGGGCCCTGTTTCATCACTTCTGCCTCATCGAATCACCTCCAAATCCAATCCAGTAATGGCCAGACATTGGCTCAATCCTTGCTGTTTGCCACCTTGATTCATCCCGTACCCGCCACGCCACAACCACGCTGCACCTTTGAGACCTCACACCGCAATAAGGCCAGGTCGTACAGGCGCTTCAAAAGCTCAAATCCAAAAGGGAGTTTACAGACCATTGACTTCAGTGATCTTTTTCTGGGAAAAAGTGTGATGAATAAAATAGTTAGTAGTTTTGCTTGCTACCGGCAAGTTGTTGGTGTGCTTCACCAGTGACATCTTAAACCGCACAGCAGATGGGCGTGAGCCACCGCAAGGCTGTGTCTGTGACAGTGGGAGGGTTTCTGTGTCCAAGGCAAGCTGTTCACAGAGGGTGCCAGCAGCCAGTCCATAATCTGGTGAAGTTTCTGTGACAATACAAGTGTACTGGTGATGGGGGGAAAGTTGCCAATGATTGGGGATTTGTATCTGTGATTGTTCAAATTCAAGGTAAATATATTATCAAAGGGTGTGTATGTCACCATATACTACCCTGCGATTAATTTTTATTGTCAGCATTCACAGTAGATACAAAGAAACACAATAGAATCAATGAAAAACTACACGCAATGGCGGATAAACAAACTAAGTTTGTAAGAAGACAAACTGCAATACAGGGAAAAAAAAAGTAAGAAATAATACTGAGAACATGAGTTGTAGAGCCCTTGAAAGTGTGTCCATAAATTGTGGAATCAGTTTACTGCTGAGGTAAACTGGCTGGCTGGTGGCGCAGTGAGATCAGCGCCAGACACCAGAGCAAAGGTTCAGGCCACCCCGAGCACACTTTCCATCCGTACTGGGCTGAGTGTCGAGCTAGCCATTTGAAAAATACAAAATAACGTGACCTGGTTAATCCTGACACAACGTGCCAGACAAGAATGGCTGAATGTCTGGTACGACATGCTTAAAAAAACTGCTGAGGTGAATGAAGTTTATCTACGCTGGGTCAGGGATGATGGTTGTAGGGTAATAACTCAGAATCAGATTTAATGTTACCAGCATGCGCTGTGAAAATTTTTGCCTTGCAGCAGCAATACAGTGCAATATATAATAAAACTGTAAGTTGCATGATATTAAATTACATTGCATAATAAAATTATTTATTAATTTAAAATAATTAATTTATTATTTAAAGTATTATTTAATACTATATTAAATTAAATAAGAAATGCAAAAGGAGAGGAAGAATTAGTGAGGTAGTGTGCATGGACTCATTGTCTATTCAGAAATCTGATGACAGAGTGGTAGAAGGTGAAAAAAAGATCTAATGCTTTCCTGGCGTATATGGTGAATACTCTCCTTGGGCTTCCAGCCGGGTACAGGTATCGATCATAACTGACATTTTGATGACCATCTCTGCCATCTTCTTCAGGGAAGATGCCTTCCTGGCTGGAAGCCCAAGAGGAGTTTATTCAGGGTAGAAGATGTTCCTAAAAGGCTGAGTGTGTGTCTTCACACTCCTGTACCTCCTCTTTGATGGCAGCAGTGAAAAGAGAGCATGGCATGGATGGTGGGAGTCTCTGATGCTGTTTTCTTGTGGCAGTGCTCCTTGAAGATGTACTCAGTGGTGGGGAGGGTGTTTTTTGTGATGGACTGGGCTGTGTCCACTACTTTTGTAGGTTTTTCCGTTCAGGAACATTGGTGTTTCCTTACCAGGTCATGATGTGACCAATCAGGATACCCTGCATTGTGCATAGAAGTTTCCCAAAGTTTGACAAACACAAGACCAAACTTTGAGGAACTTCTATATTCTAAGAAAAGTTAAATATTTTGAAAGGGTTGAGAATGGCACTACTGTATATAAATCCAAGCTCTTCTTGCTGATATTTATTTGTGTCAGTGAAAAGAGGATTATTTGAGGGCCAGTCTCATCCTTTAAAAACATTAAACCCGGATCCTTTTCAACATTTCCACTGCCTGCACATTTTTGCATTGACAGAATTCTGAACACATAAAGTCACTTTTTACCAAAGTAATTAAGTTAGCTGTTTAATGTGTGGTGTTTGTTTACTGAAATAAATTCCAGATTAGGAGTGTAGAGGGAGCTGTTGGCATATGTTTGCGAGGAGTGAGCCTGCGTTATTATTCGCACCCAATCTGTGATGAAATACAAATTACTGCACACAGAAAAGAGCTTTCCATTAATGCTTTGTCATATTTGCTCTTTTCAGGAGCCTGGTGTGCGCAAATTGACTGTGTTACCTGTTTGCATGCTAATAATAGGCGCAGAACAAAATATATTTTGTTGGTTACGTTGAGCTTTGGGGTATCCTAAGGACATGGATAGGCACCAATAGATGCAACACTTCCTTTCCCCCATAATCATTAAAAATGATTGTTGGATTTGAATCATGATTTTGTGAAGATTAGCAACCACACCTGTCTGATTCCAGTTCGGTTAATTGTTGGTGAATATGTGTTTTCCCTTCCCTTCCCCACCCAACACTAACCCTCTCCTGCCACACCCCCATTCCTCACTCCACCATCGCAGGCACTGAGCCCTGGTGAAATTCTGCCTACACCAGCTCTGGCTCAACTCCAGAACTTCACCTGAGCTGCTGCTGCCAGGCCTTGAGGGTTTTGCAGTCCACTGGAGCGCAAAGAGGGAAGCGGGAACCTGAGACAGTGACATGACTAATTCTTCACCTCCCCGGCCTGCAGTACCCAGACTAAATTGTCGCACTTTAATTGCTACTCTGAGTAAAACTAACTATGGCGGCACAGGCTAGTGAAATGGTCCTGCACACCACCAGCTAATCACATTGCCCATCAGGCCCAATGGAGATTTATCGCTTTGGGTGGTACACAGACTATGGGATTTCTCTTCTTTTCCTGTTGTGACGTTGGCTGGACAGTTCACATCCCTGAGGATTCATCGTGCCCAGTCAAACTCAAAACTTTTCCTAACTCACACCAGAGCAACTATTTTACATGTTTTGCTCCTGTGTGGATTCATCTATTGTTTCTAAGAACAGATTTGATTTAAAAATATGTGCCATTATGTTAGTGTGAAAACTTTTATAAAATTATCATACTGCCTGGCACTTGACTTCTAATAATAAGAACTTGGCTGGTGATCAGAACTTGATTCCAGTCTTTTTCCAGTGTTAGCATGTTGTGAGCACATCTGGAGAACTAATCCACCAATGAATAATATATGCCTAGACATTTAAGAAAGAGAGACAGTGGCTGAATTTTAATCCCCAAGGAAGAATGGGAAGAGGAGGCAGGTAAAGGTTGATATAAGTTTTTCTTTCAGGGGGTAACTTCCTCCTTGATATCCATTTCTGGTCTTATGGGGGATTAATTGTCCGGTCCTTCATAACAGGAAGGATGCGGAGGCTTTGGAAAGAGTGCAGATGAGGTTTACCAGGATGCTGCCCGAATTAGAAGATATGAACTATTAGGAGAGGTTGGACACAGTTTGGTTGTTTTCTTTGGAGCAGCAGAGACTGAGGGGAGACCAGATAGAAGTTTATAAGATTGTTAGAGGCAAGGTAAACAGCTAGTATCTTTTTCCTAGTGCAGAAATGTCAAGTATTTTTTTAAATCTGAGGGTGGTAGAATCCTGGAACGATAGTGTCATTTAAGAAGCTGTTATCCAGACATGTGAATATGAAGGATTATGGGTCATGTACATACAGAAGTAGACAGCCGGTGATTCCGGGGGATCATGGGTTTGCATCTCTGGTAGACTGTGTTCTCTCCAGGGCGCAAGCCTAGGTGGAAAGATTTGAAGAACCAGCTGTTGCCCATGCAGTGGTCTCCCCCCTCCACGTCACTGATGTTGTCCAAGGGAAGGGCAAGCGCCAATACAGCTTGGCACCAGTGTCGTCGCTGACGTTGCCAGAGTGAAGTTGTAAGCAACATCAAACTGCCTTAGGGACCCCGGCTCCAGGTTTCTTCCTCGGGATTTACTCCTGAAGCCTTTTCCAAGGGTGGGTATGGCCGCAAGGCAGTGGAGGTTTAAAATCAGAGTTTTCCTTCCCCTAGGTGAGTTGCCGTCCAAGGTTGACAAGGCCTACCTGCCCGAAGCAACTGGTTTTGAGGTGCCAGTGGTTTGCCTTTGCCCCTTCTCTTGTCGGTAGAAACAGTTCCGCCGGGCCTAGTAGCTAAACCACACGTGAAGGCCAAGAGTTGGACTTGGTTGTCAGAGGCTGTTAGAGTCGCACACCATTTGGAGCACTTTATAGGTGGTGGGAGCTTATCCCCTCTACTAGTCCCGGCTGTGACAACCTTAGGCAGCACATACGGAAGAGTTATAGTTTAATTCAGCATTGTGTTTGCTGTAGGAATTGTAGAAAAAGGCCTATTCCTGTGCTGTTCTATGTTGTAATTACAGGTGTAATCAATTACCTTTCTAGTCACAGTCATACAGTACGAAAACAGGCCCTTTGTCCCAACTCATTCATGCAGACCCTCTTGCCCAGTAAGTTATTCCGAGTGGTTAGTTAGTTATTACAATGGGGCTCTGGGCACTCCAGAGGAAGTTTTGGCTGCAGTACGTTACTTGCTGTTGTAAGCAGAACCATTGCACCAACAGATCTTGTAGGGGGAGATCAACCCCATGATTGTTCTTGGCAAATTTTTCTACAGAAGTGGTTTGCCATAGCCGCCTTCTGGGCAGTGTCTTTACCAGACAGGTGACCCCAGCCGTTATCAATACTCTTCAGAGATTGTCTGCCTGGCGTCAGCGCTCGCATAACCAGGACTCGTGATATACACCAGCTGCTCATACGACCATCCACCACCTGCTCCCGTGGAATTCATGTGACCCTGATTGCGGGGGGCGGGGGGTGCTAGTCAGGTGATACACCTTGCCCAAGGGTGATCTGCAGGCTAGCGGAGGGAAGGAGGGCCTTACACCTCCTTTAGTAGAGGTCTACCTCCACCCTGCCACACTACCCCATTTCAGCTGCTGGATTCCCTGAATCCAGGCAGCCAAGATTAATATGACAAGGCAGAGCAAATGAAAGGACTTATGATAATGTTTGATCTGCCAACTCAACCCCTGGTTTAATCTCTTCTCCTAGCTGCCATTGGGACTGGAGGTACAGGAGCATGAAGTCCAAGGTTCAAGGACTGCTACTCTTCTTCAACCATTTGGTTCTTGAACCAATCCAGTATCGCAATGCTCTGACCATTTGACGTTACAATGGACTTTTTTTTTGTTCTAATTGTGTTGTTTCTTGTAAAAAATATGTTTTTCTTGTGAATGCTGTGTATATGCTGCTGCGTGCCTGCAACACACACAGATTGCTTGAGAAACTCAGTGGGTCAGGCAGCATCTATGGGGTTGCATGTATGTTTTTCACTGTGTCTGTGCTTACGTGTATTTGTGCATTTGACAATAAACTCTACTTCGACTTTGGTCTCTTGTTGGCTGTGGTTTGCAGTGGAAGCAGATTGAGGTTTAGATTTGAGAGTTTATGAGTTTTAACAGCTTCTCCATCATTATGATCAGGATGGCCCAGCTTCCTGAGTCTTGGATAAATCAGCAACCGAAGGAAGACAAGAAAAGTTTGCCGAAACTCGAGCGTCCAGACTAATGAAAAGCCTTGGTCTGAAATGTCAATTGTTCATTTCCCTCTGTAGATGCTGACTGACCTGCCGAGTTCCTCCAGCATTTTGTGTGGGTTTCTACAGATTTCCAGCATCTGCAGAATTTCTGGGTTTCCACCCTGATTAATTCCCAATATCACCCTAAAAGGGGCTAAAGTGCAGCATTTTGACCATCCATCTGTTCAGTTCATTGGAATCAGAACTCGGGAGCTCTGAAGAATAAAATATTGGTGGTGTGGATGTGGTGGTCTGTAAAATGCCGAGAATGTTGGCACCTACTCAGCCTTGGGATGATATGTTGAAGTTGTTTAAGACATGGGTCAGGCCTAATTTGGAGTACTTATGTGCAGAGCCGGTGACCTACCCACAGGAAAGATAACAATAAGATTGAAAGAGTAGAGAGAAAATTTACAAAGACGTTATCGGGATTTGAGGACCTGAGGGAAAGATTGAATAGGCTAGGACCTTATTCCTGAGCACAGAAGAATGAAGGAATATTTGATAGACGTGTAAAAAACTATGAGGATTACAGATAGGGTAAATGCAAGCAGGCTTTTTCCACTGAGCTTGGCTCTAATCTGAATCAGGTTTATATCACTTATATATGTTGTGAAATTTGTTGTTTCTGGGTAGTAGTGCAGAGCAATACATACGTAAAATATACTGCCAATTACTATAAGAAATATAGATACACTCAGTAATACCTCCTGTGCCTAATGAAGTGATCAGTGAGTATATGTTCATGGTCTTCTGCTGCTGTAGCCCATTCACTTCGAGGTCTGATGTGTTGTCCACTCAAAGATGCTCTTCTGCACACCTCTGTTGTAACCCATGGTTATTTAAGTCAGTGGTCCCCAATCTCGGGGCCGTGGATAGATACCGGGCCGTGAAGCATGCAGGGGTGCAGCGGTAGCTGGAGCGCACCCAGCACATCTTTAAGAAAAAAGCCGAAATAAACAAGCTAATTAAATAGGTGCCGCACCCGGCACGTAAATGTCGGCCCAGATCAGAGGTGATTGCCGATTTCACTTGCTCTACGTGATGTTCGCTCCTCTTTCCAGGGCACTGGAGCCTTTAGCTGTTCCATTGTTTAGTCCATTTAAACTCCAGCCCAGACAGACTGAAAAGACAAGGCTGTCAGGATCGAGGTGACATGTTGAATCTACGCAGACATCTAATAAAGTATAGGCGCTGCCGTGCTTTCTTTGTAATGACAGTTACGTGCTGGTCCCAGGACAGATCCTCTGACACTCTTCAGAGAGAGAAACGTCGATCCTTAATGCTGAAGAATTTAAAGTTATTGATCCTCTCCACCTCAGTTCTTCTAATGAAGACTGGCTTCTAGGCAGCACCTAATTAATTAGGTTGTTTATTTTGGCTTTTTCTTAAAGCTGTGCTGGGTGCACTCCGGCTACCGCTGCACCCCTGCATGCTTTGCGGCCCGGTATCGGTCCACGGCCCGGAGGCTGGGGACCTCCAATTTAAGTGACTGTCGCCTTCCTGTCAGCTTGAACCAGTCTGGCCATTCTCCTCTGACCTCTCTCATTAACAAACGTTTTTCCCCACAGAACTGCCACTCACTGGAAGATTTTTGGTTTTTTCACCATTCTCTGTAAACTCTAGAGACTGCTGTACATGAAAATCCCAAGAGATAAGCAGATTCTGAGATACTCACACCACCCTGACTGACACTAACGTCGTTGTTGTCGTGGCTATCCCTCAAGGTCGAGGATGCTGGTCTTCGTTCTGTTGATCTACTTATGGGCTCTCAAGTGGCTTATGAGTCCAATCTTGGCTTTGAAAGTTCTTCTGTATTCAGGACAGGTAGTTCCAGACGGCATATCGGGCTTTGGTTGTTGCTGCCTCTCTTTCCATTTTCTTCTCTTTTCTGCTAATTCTGCACATCTGTTGGCTTCCAATCATTCGATGGTCAAAGCCACTTAGATCACATTTCTTCCCCCTTCTGATGTTTGGTTTGAACAACAACTGAACCTCAAACATGAGGAAATCTGCAGATGCTGGAATTTCAAGCGACACACATAAAAGTTGCTGGTGAACGCAGCAGGCCAGGCAGCATCTCTAGGAAGAGGTACAGTCGATGTTTCAGGCCGAGACCCTTCGTCAGGACTAACTGAAAGAAGAGATAGTAAGAGATTTGAAAGTGGGAGGGGGAGGGGGAGATCCGAAATGATCGGAGAAGACAGGAGGGGGAGGGATGGAGCCAAGAGCTGGACAGTTGATTGGCAAAAGGGATATGAGAGGATCACGGGACGGGAGGCCTAGGGAGAAAGAAAAGGGGAGGGGGGAAGCCCAGAGGATGGGAGAACAACTAAACCTGTTGGCCATGTCTGCCTGCTTTTATGAATTGCTACCACGTGATTGGCTGTTTAGATATTTGCATTAACGTGTCAGCGTACTGGTGTGCCTGATAGAAGTGGTCACTAAGTGTACATAACCAAATACGTTGTAGAAAATGAGAACAAAAGTGGTGAGGTAGTGTTCACAGGTTTATGGATCGTTCTGATGGCAGAGTGGAAGAAGATATTCCGAAAACATTGATTGTATGCCTTCAGGCTCTTGTGTCTCCTCCCTGATAGCAGTAATGAGAAGAGGACATGTTTTGGGTGCTGGTGGCCTGTAACGATGGCTGCCATGTTTCTGAGGCATCGCCTTTTGACGGCGTCCTTGATGCTGGGGAGGTTGGTTCCTACGACGGAGCTGGCTGAGTTTGCAACCTTCTGCAGCTTTTTCCGATCCTGTGCAGTGACCCCTCCATACAAGATGGCATTCCAACCAGTTAGAATGCTGGCCACTATACATACATTGAGACTTGAGGTTTGTCTCCCTACAAAACAAAGAAACTCAATAGAACCCACTTAAAAAAAGACAACCTCCTCAAACTAAAAAAAAATCTCCTCAAACTTCTAATGGCTATATTTCTTTGTAATTGCATCAATATGTTGGGTCCAGGATAGATCTGCAGAGATCTATCACCCAGGAAGTTGAAACTGCTCACCCTTTCTACTGCTGACCCCTCAATGAGGACTGGGATATGTCCCCTCAACTTCCCTTAAATGAAGTCCACTCTCTGGAAGAGGTCGTCAGTCATGAAGGCATTGAAGGTTACAGGCCAGTGCCGGAAAATGTGATTGGTATAGATGGACGCGTGACGATCAGCATGACTATGGGTTGAAAGGTCTGTATTCATGCAGGTTGACTCCATGAGTGTGTGATGGTTTGATACTTCTTTGCAAACTAACTACCGTACGATTGTTTGCAAATTATCAATTCAAAGCAAAATTGATGCACATTAATACATCCAGATAAACTCAATCACAAATGACTAAATGTCATATTGATAATAAAACTGGAAGACTTCTGATAATTTTTCTTAACAGAATAGCAAGTATTCTTTATTGACAATAAAGATTCAGCCAATGAAGTGAAGACTGGGCAACAAGCAATATATACAGCCAATAAAGCCAAATTATTCTGAAAACATTCTAATTAAAAAATAGAAATCTTTCTGGAAAAATGTTGGTGCTGTAAAAACCTAATTAACAATTCATGAATATGGGGAAGTCTGCAGATGCTAGAAATCCAAAGCGACACACGCAGAATGCTGAAGGAACTCAGCAGGTCAGGCAGCACCCTTGGAAATGAATGAACAGTTGACATTTTGGGCTGAAATTCTTCTTCAGGACTGGAGAGGAAGATGCCAGAATAAAAAGGTGGGGGTAGGGGAGGGAGAGGATTATCTAAAAGGTGAAAGGTGAAGCCAGGTGGGTGGGAAAGATAAAAGGCTGGAGAAGGAGGAATCTGATAGGGGACGAGAATAGACCGTAGGGGAAAGGGAAGAAGGACGGGACCCAGGAGAAAGTGATAGGCAGGTGAGAAGTGGTAAAAGACCAGAGTGGGGAGTAGAAGAAGAGGGGAGGGAGAGGGGATCAAATTTTTACCAGAAGGAGAAATCAATATTCATGCCATTAGGTTGGAGACTACCCAAATGGAATATAAAGTTTTGTTCTTCCACCTGAAGGTGGCCTCACCTTTGCACAAGAGGGGGCCATGGACTGATATGTCTGAATTGGAATGGGAATTAAAATGTCCGGTCACCAGGAAATTCCACATTAGGTGGATGGAGTGGAGGTTCTTGATGATGCTGTCCCTCAATTTACAATGGCTCTCATCAATGTAGAGGAGGCTGCATTGAGAGCACGGGACACAGTTCATCTGGGCAAGCAGCTCACGCAAAATGCTGGATGAACTCAGCAGGTCAGGCAGCATCGGTGGAAAAGAGTGAACAGTCAACATTTCAGGCCGAAACATTTCTGGATTTTATGGGAAGCAATTAAATCTCGAAAAAAAGTCTTGTTAAGTATAGGTTGCTACCAAAATTAATCACTAAACTTGTTCAGAAAAAGAAACTTTATTTCATTATTGTGAAGAAAATTTCTGTCTCAGCTAACAATTGATATGATGTGGTGATGTCATCTGTGATCTGCAGGAGAGGTGTCCATTGTACCATTATTATTGATTGCTTAAGGTCCAATACTTTCAGTAAATTAATAGTTCTCTAGGCAGCTGAAAAAGAGCTGATTTTTGTGATGGAACTGCTGTAATTGATTGAGATTGGTTTTATACATGTAATTAATCAGCAGGTATTCTTCATTGTTCTGGAGAAGTTACCTTGCAGCATTTCTTTCTGTTGCTTTTTAAATAGAATTCCCACCTTTATCTGTAAGCAGTTTATTTGTTCTCTCCTTAGCCAGCTGGGTTTCCTCAGGGGCTCCAATTTCCTCCCACTGTTTGAAGACGTACCGGTTGGTAGGTTAATTGGCCATTATAAATTATCAAGTGGTCAGAGTAGGGTTAAATCAAGAAAGCTGGATAGCACGGCTTGAAGGGCCGGGGGGCCTATTCCGTGCTGTATCTCAATAAATCAAAAAGAAAATTAAAAAAAAAGAATGTTTTTGGATTTGTTTGCTATATAATATTGCTGTGGGCTGTAGCTCTGCTCCAAATCATTGGCTGATGTATTATTGATAATTATGCATTTCTGGTTTAAGATGGCACTACTGAAGATGTCCGACTGCTTACTGCTAAATCACGAGGCAATAGATTCTACTAAAAATGTTACTTAGAACATCTTCCCTGAAGCAAATTGTGGTGAACTATCGCAGACAGTGAGGAGGCATGCGGATGCGAAGCTGCTTCGGGGGTGAACCGTGTTGGGGCAGTGCGAGGCGCAACGTGTTTGAGCAGCAGATGGAGACAGAGTTCGCGTCGCTGCTGGAGATGGAGTGAGCGATTCGGAATGGAGTCAATGCCGAAGAATTTTGATGCCCGTCCACCTCACCCGGGTGTGAGGTTGGATTACCAAGCAGCGAGCTGATTTAGTGAGATCGAGAGCAGCTTTGAGCTGGATGGCCCAAGTGTATCGGGGTGCCTGGATTTGGGACCTGGAGCATGGCATTACCTCGTGCTTGGATAATTGAAGCGTCGGCCCAGATAGACTGGAAACCTAAGGGTCGGGTATGGAGGCGAGGGTTGGGTTGACGTCATTTACTCTCCCGCGAATATTTATTCCTTTCTCCGTGACAGCAAATCTGTGAACTGATCAGGCTGCTGTGTGCTTCTGCCCCACTGATGTGATGAACTGGGGACTGGGGCTTTGCTTGGACTTATTCCAGCTGCTCTGGGAGTGGACCTGGGACTCACTCTGGTTTGGGATGTTGTTGGCTTGCTTCTGTTATTTGTGTGATGTGTGTTTTTTCTCTCTCTTTCTCTGCACAGTGGTTTTTGGTCTTTTTTTTTGCTGGGTTATTCAGTTTTCTTGCTCTGTGGCTGTCTGTAAACAGACAAATTTCAAGGTGTATAATTGACACACTATTTGGTAATATATGGGCATTGAATCTTTGAAACTCACTGCTTTTAATATCAAAAATCACTGTCAACAAAGGTCCCTACCCATCCAGGTCATGGCATCTTTTGGCAGCTATCATTGGGTAGGACGTACAGAAGCCTGAAGTCCCACAATACCAAGTTATTAATGTCTGGCAGGGTCCTGCGATCATAAAAAAATACATTTAAAAGCACCTGTGGTTGGTCCCGTAAAAGCTGCTGCATCAAAGCACTCCACCATCTTCCTGGAAGAACCACAGAGATCTGCCAACAAGAGTATCTTGACTTGACAGTAAGATACATGAAATTATTCATGATCTTCCAGAGGCTTGTGGCACAGCCTGGCAAATATGATGTCACAGGCATCACCGAATCATGGCTGAAAGAAGATTATATAGCTGGGAGCTTAATGGCCAAGGATACACATTGTATCGAAAGGATAGGTAGAAAGGCAGAGGGGTTGGTGTGGCTCTGTTGGTAAAAAAATGAAATTAAATCATTAGAAAGAGGTGACATAGGATTGGAAGGTGTCGAATCATTGTGGAAAGAGCCAAGGAACTGAGAGGGTAAAAAGACCCTAATGGGAGTTATATACAGACCCCCAAACAGTAGTAAGGATGTGGTCTACAAGTTACAACACGAGTTAGAAAATGTGTGCCAAAAGGCCAATTTTGCAATAGTTATGGGGGATTTCAATGTGCAGGAAGATTGGGAAACTCAGGTTGGTGTGGGGTTCCAAGAGGGCGAATTTCTAGGATGCCTGTAAGAGGGCTTTTTTAAAATATAGCAGCTTGTAGTTGAGCCCACTAGGGGATCAGCTTTTCTGGATTGGGTGTTGTGCAATGAATGAGAATTGATGAGCGAGCTTAAGGTTAAAGAACCCTTAAGGGAAAGTGATCATAATATGATCAAATTCACCCTGAAATTTGAGAAGGAGGAGCTAAAGTCAAATGTATCAGTATTACACTGGAGTAAAGGAAATTACAGAGGTATGAGAGAGGAGCTGGCCAGAATTGATTGGAAAAGAACACTGGCAGGGATGATGGCAGAGCAGCAATGGCTGGAATTTCTGGAAGCAATGTGGAAGGCACAGGATATATACATCCCAAAGAGGAAAAAGTCTTCTAAAGCCACACATTTTAATTCCACATCCCATTCCCATTCTGACATGTCTATCCACGGCCTCCTCTACTGTAAAGATGAAGCCACACTCAGGTTGGAGGAACAACACCTTATATTCCGTCTGGGTAGCCTCCAACCTGATGGCATGAACATCGACTTCTCTAACTTCCGCTAAGGCCCCACCTCCCCCTTGTACCCCATCTGTTACTCATTTTTATGCACACATTCTTTCTCTCACTCTCCTTTTTCTCCCTCTGTCCCTCTGAATATACCTCTTGCCCATCCTCTGGGTCACCCCCCCCCATCTTTCTTCCCGGACCTCCTGTCCCATGATCCTCTCGTATCCCCTTTTGCCTATCACCTGTCCAGCTCTCGGCTCTATCCCTCCCCCTCCTGTCGTCTCCTATCATTTTGGATCTCCCCCTCCCCCTCCAACTTTCAAATCCCTTACTCACTCTTCCTTCAGTTAGTCCTGACGAAGGGTCTCGGCCTGAAACATCGACTGCGCCTCTTCCTATAGATGCTGCCTGGCCTGCTGCGTTCACCAGCAACTTTGATGTATGTTGCTTCTAAAGACAAGATGGCTAAAAAGAAAAGTCAAAGCCAAAGAGAGGGCATAAAATAGAGTGAAAATTAGTGGAAAGTTAGGGGGATTGGGAAGCTTTTAAATACCAACAGAAGGCAACTAAAAAAGTCATTAAGAAGGTAAAGATGGAATACAAAAGTAAGCTAGCCAATAATATTAAAGAGGATACCAAAAGTTTCTTCAGATACATAAAGTGTAAAAGAGAGGTGACAGTAGATATTGGACTGCTAGAACGCGATGCAGGAGAGATAGTAAAGGGGTCAAGGAAATGGTGAACAAACAGAATAAGTATCTTGATCAGTCTGCACTGTGGAAGACACTAGAGTATGGTGGAAGTTTCAGGGGTGACAGGAGTCATGAAGTGTGTGAAGTTACCATTACTAGGGAGAAGGTTCTTGGGAAACTGAAAGGTTTGAAAGTAGATAAGTCACCTGGACTAGATGGTGAATACACCAGGGTTCTGAAAGAGGTGGCTGAAGAGATTATGGAGGCATTAGTAATGATCTTCCAAGAATTGCAAATGTCACTTCACTCTTCAAGAAGGGACAGAGGCAGAAGAAAGGAAGCTTTAGGCTAGTTAGGTTCAAGCTTTTCAGGAATGGGGCAAGGAACATCAAGAAACATGGAAGAATGAGAATTCCTTCCACCAGCTGTGGTTTCTGCAACAGTCAACTTGTTTGTTTGCCTCTCTGGTACGTCTTTTTAGTTTATAGGAATTGTACCTGTGTTCTGGTAATCCTTAATCCTTTATGTTTGGGAAATGGTTTGTGTCTTGGAAAAACTTTGTAATTGGGAAATGTTTAAGATCGAAATCCTTTGAGTTTTAAATGTGTTTAAAGAGTGTATAGATCTAAATGCGCATCACCGTAAATAAATGAAGAATGTTTTGAACTACTTTGTAAGCTGGAACTATCTTCTCCTTGGTAGAGATGTGGGACCCACAGCTCGAATAGTGGTCATTGACAGTTAAACTCACTGTGGAGAACAACTGTATTGTTGTTCATTTAAAAAATTGCATTCTTATTTAATGCTTTCACATACATAACACTGGCTAGTATATGAAAAGGACTGTGACTTTCCTTATAAGTATAAATCTATCCAAAGATGAATTGAAGATGAAGAAACTATTTAAGGCATTCTATTTCCCTTTTCCAGTTGGTGCAGGCAAGACAATAGCTTCTCACATGCTGGAGGGGTTCGGAAGACCATATTACCCATTCAGGCAGAAATTAACTCAATTCACCAATTCTGCTCCTGTCAAGAAGTTAGAACATGCCCTGTCACCTCCAGACTGGTATTCCAAGATGGCATCAGTGAGCTTAGAATTAGGGTCAGGAAGTCTTGTACAGTTGATTATCATTGGAACTCATTGTGATTTTCATTGGAACTCATAAGAGATTTACACTGATAAACAATGGTGTCCGTGTCAGACTAGCATTGAAACTCATTGGAGATTACTATTAAAATCTATTTGTGAGTAGTATTGAAACACACTGGAGATTAATTTTGAGACCATTGTAGATGAACATCAATATCAATTGAGGATCGTGACTGATGCCCACTGCAAAGTTAAAGCATACTATATTGTTGACTTATTTTGTGTACTGGTGTACAGTGGTCATGCACAGAACTTGCTGTAAGTCAGGATAACTCAGTCTCTCAGGATCAAAGCAGTACCCACAATGACTATAAAGAAAACAACTTTGAATGAACAGTGGAATGAGAGCCGTGTAACCAAAACTTCAGTGCAGTTGTCATTCTCATCTGGAAGTTGTTGCTTATGCGAATTGTGGTAACAAAAACATTCTTATGTTTTTCATGGGAACTTTGGCAGCTTTGTTATCCTTTTTAATAAAAAGTGATTTACTAAAAAAGCTCAGACATTTTCTCTCTGCAACATATTAAGTTTTCCAACTATAAAGGCATTGTGTGAATTTTAAATTGTTTGGCCATTTTTTTTATTTGAAGTACCATTTTCCAACGAATAAAAATATAGTGACGATCCTCCTGGGGAGAATATACTTGGCGGAAAAGGAATGGAACCAAATAAACTATTTGGCACATTTAGCACCTTGACCAAGCAGCTTTCTATTGAAGAATCATCCTTACTGAACAGTATGAGATTGACAACTGTAATGTTTCCATTTCAATGAAATCAAAGAGCAATTCTTTAGTTCTGGTCACCGAATTATAGGAAAGATGTCAACAAAATAGAGAGAGTACCGAGAAGATTTAGTAGAATGTTACCTGGGTTTCAGCACCTAAGTTACAGAGAAAGGTTGAACAAGTTGGGTCTTTCTTCTTTGGAGCATAGAAGGTTGAGGGGGGACTTGATAGAGGTATTTAAAATTATGAGGGGGATAGATAGAGTTGATGTGAATAGGCTTTTTCCATTGAGAGTAGGGGAGATTCAAACAAGAGGACATGAGTTGAGAGTTAAGGGGCAAAAGTTTAGGGGTAACATGAGGGGGAACTTCTTTACTCAGAGAGTGGTAGCTGTGTGGATCGTACTTCCAGCAGAAGTGGTAGAGGCAGGCTCGATATTGTCATTTAAAGTAAAATTGGATAGGTATATGGACAGGAAAGGAATGGAGGGTTATGGGCTGAGTGCAAGTTGGTGGGACTAGGTGAGAGTAAGCATTCGGCACGGTCTAGAAGGGCCGAGATGGCCTGTTTCCGTGCTGTAATTGTTATATGGTTATATGGTTACCTGGACAGCTTGATAATAAAACCTGCTGATTTATCAGAATATATTCCAATGATATTGAGAGGTAGGTGGAGTTGTGTAAAATTCCTAGGTGGAGTGGGGTAGGATTGGTGAAATAAGAACAGGCACTTTAAAGCTTTTCAAATTGAATCTGGAGGTTAAGCTGTTGAGAACACAGAGAGAATGTGAACTCCACACTGAACAAATGGCGGGATGGTGCGGATTGGTATCAACCTCAAGAGGGTGCGAAGAGGTTAGTAGTGGCTCAGTTCTGTCACCATTCTGTCAGCGTGAACTAGTCTGGCCATTCTCCTCTGACCTCTCTCACTACTAAGGCATTTTTGCCCACAGCACTGCAGCCAAATGGATATTTCTTTGTTTTTTCATACCATTCTTTCTGAACGCTAGAACAGGAAATTCCCAACCTTTTTCTACCATAGGCCAATACCATTAATGGATCCCAGCTTGGGAACTGCTGCTCTAGGGACTGTTGTGCATGAAAATCCCAGGAGATCAGTAGTTTCTGAGATACTCAAACAATCCCTTCTGGCACCAACAATTGTTCCATGGTTAAAGTTACTTAGATCACATTACTTGCCCATTCTAATGTTTAGTCTGAGCAACAACTGAACCTCTTGACCATATCTGCGTGTTTTTACATATTGAGTTGCTGCCGCATGATTGGTTAATTTGATATCTGCATTAATGAACAGGTGTACTGGTGTACCTAATAAAGTGGTCGCTGAGTGTACCTGTCATGTATTAACATCATGTGCTACGGTCAGGTATAAATTCTAGAACCACAATCCAAGGTTGTTTCTCAAACTTTTTGGTACAGAGGGAGTGTCATTTGAATGTAAAAAAATTATGAGCAGATGTACCATGGAGAACTTTCTAACTGGCTGCATCAACAACTGGTATGGGGAAGTGGGGAGGCATTGTACAGGATCAAAATAAGCAGCAGGAAGTCGTAAACTCATTGGGCTCCATCATGGGCACTAGGCTTCCCAGCATCCAAGACAACTTCAAAGAGCGATGGCTCAAAACGGCAGCATCCATCATTAAGGACCCTCATCACCCTGGACATGCCCTCTTCTCATTGCAACCATCAGGAAGGAGGTACAGAAGCCTGAAGGCACACACTCAATGATCCAGGAACAGCTTCTTCCTCTCTGCCTTCAGATTTCTGAATGGACATTGAACCCATGATCACCACCTCATTTCTTTTTTGCACTACTTATTTAATTTAATGTATTTTATATATATATATATATATATAGATATATATATAGATATAGATAGATATATAGATAGCTATATATACATATATATATATGTATGTATGTATATATATACACACACATTATGGAGGATCCATGGTGGAGGATTACATATACCTGGGGATATGAATTGACAATAAACTGGACTGGTCAAAGAACACTGAGGCTGTCTACAAGAAGGGTCAGAGCCGTCTCTATTTCCTGAGGAGACCGAGGTCCTTTAACATCTGCTGGACGATGCTGAGGATGTTCTACGAGTCTGTGGTGGCCAGTGCGATCATGTTTGCTGTTGTGTGCTGGGGCAGCAGGCTGAGGGTAGCAGACACCAACAGAACCAACAAACTCATTTGTAAGGCCAGTGATGTTGTGGGGATGGAACTGGACTCTCTGACGGTGGTGTCTGAAAAGAGGATGCTGTCCAAGTTGCATGCCATCTTGGACAATGTCTCCCATCCATTACATAATGGACTGGTTGGGCACAGGAGTACATTCAGCCAGAGACTCATTCCACTGAGATGCAACACTGAGCGTCACAGAAAGCCATTCCTGCCTGTGGCCATCAAACTTTACAGCTCCTCCTTTGGAGGGTCAGACACCCTGAGCCAATAGACTGGTCCTGGACTTATTTCCTGGCATAATTTACATATTACTATTTAATTATTTATGGCTTTATTACTATTTAATTATTTAAGGTGCAACTGTAACAAAAACCAATTTCCCTCGGGATCAATAAAGTATGACTATGACTATATATAATACGTTAAATTAAATACATATATATCACTATAATTCACCATTTTTATTATTATGTATTGCAATGCACTGCTGCAGCATAAAAACAAATTTTCACCACATACGCCAATGGGATTAAACCTGATTCTGAGTGGTAAATGACAGTGTGATTCATGATAAGTGGACAGAATTTTGAGAACCGGATTGTCTGAAGCCCTTTGTTAATACAGAGACTGGAAGTTCAAAGGGGTTGGCACGATTAACAAAATAAGTTTCTCAGTGTTCTCACACAATAATTTAAAGTTGTTTTCCTGTATTACTGGAGTTCCTTGGATTTAGTTCCAGCTATCTCGGATTCATAATATTTAACACTAAATGTCAGTTCAAGTCAGATTTATTGTTACGTGCCCAAATACAGCGAGGTACAGGTATGAAGAAAACCTTGCTTCCAGCAGCATGAGAGGCATGTAGGTACAGGCAATGCACATTCTCTAAATTATACATAAATTACCCAAGACAGTGAAGAGAGAGAAAAGATGCAGGAAGAAGATTTTGGTGCAATAATGCCAAAAGCTTAACTTATTTGCTTATTTATATATTATATGCAGTATATCATGGGAATAGGTGGTGGATGGTTGTGTGGCAGCTGGTGCACAAAACGTCCTGGTTATGCGACAACCAACTCCAAGCAGACAATCTCTGAAGAGTATTGAAGTGGTTGGGGTCACCCGTCCTGTAAAGACACTGCCCAGAAGAAGGGAATGGCAAACTTCTGCAGAGAAATTTTCCAAGAACAATCAGGGTCATGGAAAGACCGTGATTGCCCATGTCATATGACATGGTACATAATGAAAGAATGAAAGAAGTTTAATGCGGCGAAACTGTGGGGAAAAACGAGGAGAGACAATTTAAAATAAAGGATGGATGTGGGAACAGGGGGATCTGGAGATATGGGTACACAAGTGATTGAAAGTGGAAGGGCACCTTGCAAAAGCAATTAAACAGATGTACACAGTTCTGGGATTTATCTGTGGAGACAATGTTAAAAAGCAGGGATGTCATGCTCGAACCCACAGCCTCAACTAGAGCATTGTGTTCCCTTGTGTTTGCCTCATTAGAGGAAGAATGAGGAAGCATTACAGAGGGGCCTGAAAAGATTTATGAGTATGGTTCCTGGAATGATGCACAATAGTTACAGGGAGTGATTGGAGATGCAGGTGATTTTTAATGTTGTGTGTGGTTGGAATCTGGAATATGCTGCCTTCAGATGTGATGGAGAAAACTTCTACCTGGCCTTCAAGAGGAAGCTGGATAAATATATGGTGAGGAAAAATTGTGTGTATTACTCTGGGAGAGAACTGGCGCAGGCACAGTGGGGGAAGGAGATGGAAAGGGAGAGGAACCTGGGTAAATGCCCTCTGTTAGGTTATTCTATGGTTCTGAAGAACCAGGGTAAATGCCCTCTGTTAGTTATTCTATGGTACTGTGAACTGGTTAATTTATGATTTTTCTGACACTTCCTTGGGCCATCAAGCTCAAACTGCTCATCACACCACACCCTTGCAAGGAGGGAGAAGGCCATTGGTAACCAAACTATTACACTTTCTGGTTTCACACTACAGCTGATTTTCACTCAGTTGGTAGTGGATAAGATGGAGGGCAGTGTGAAGCTGTGGGGCAAGGCCTAGCGGAACTTTTGGCAAACAATTAGACATGTAATCTTGGCCTGAATTATCTTCTACCCTCTCTGCAACAAAACAAAAACATTATTTGTTTTCCCAGATATGATGAAGGGTCTTTGACATAAAACATAACTGTTTCTCTTTCCACAGATGCAGCCTGACTTGCTGAGTGCTTTCTACATTTTTGTTTCGTTTCTATTTCCAAATTCTAGCATCTGCAGTTTTTCGATTTCCAGGCGTGTAAGAGTTGTGCTATGAGGAAAGGGTCAAAAGGTTGGGGCAACAAACCATCTGCAGGAGGAACTCTGCAGGTTAAGCAGCATCTGTTGGAGCAGGAAGGAATTGTCGACACTTCAGCTCAAAGCTCTGCATGAGGCCTGACTGAAACTTCACCAATTTCTTTCTTACCTCAGATACTGCTTGACCTGCTGACTTTCTCCAGCCGGTTTTTTCTCCAGATCACAGCATCTACAAAGGACTCATTGGAGTTTAGAAGAATGGGAGGTAAACTTATTGAAATGGATAGAATTCTTAAGGACAAGTAAGAAAAAATCTGCAGATGCTGGAAATCCGAGCAACACACACAAAATGCTGGAAGAACTCAGCAGATCAGGCGGCATCTATGGAGAAGAGTACAGTCAACGTTTTGGCCGAGACCCTTCAACCCATGATATTGTGCCAACATTTTGACCTACTATAAAATCAATCTAACCACTTCCTCCTACATGGCCCCCCATTTTTCTATCATCCATGTGACTATCTGAGTGTCTTAGATGCCCCTATGTATCTTCCTTTATCACCACTCCTGGGAAGACATTTCATGCACTCACCACTCTCTGGGGAAAGAACTTACCTCTAATGGTCCCCCAATACTTTCTTCCAAACACCCTAATATTATGTCCCCTTGTATTAGCCATTTCCATTCTGGGAAAAAGTCTCTGGCTATCCACTTGATCTGCCCCTCTTATCATCTTGTACACCTCTATCGTCACTTCTCATCCTCCTTTGAATGGTATATTCCAAGACCATCATAAGAGAGTGAGCACGAGGAAACCTGCAGATGCTGGAATTTCAAGCAACACACATAAAGGTTGCTGGTGAACGCAGCAGGCCAGGCAGCATCTCTAGGAAGGGGTACAGTCGACGTTTCGGGCCGAGTCATCCTGACAAAGGGTCTCGGCCCGAAATATCGACTGTACCTCTTCCTAGAGATGCTGCCTGGCCTGCTGCGTTCTCCAGCAACTTTTATGTGTGTTGTTATAAGAGAGTGATTCCATTTTAAAAGTCATCTGATTCTGGGCAGTTAAAAGTACACTAAGACACTTCCTTTCTTTGCAGATGACCCAATTTCCTTCTTTTAAACCTTCCCTTTATAATATAATGATCTGTGCGGAGAATGAGCAAACGTGAGCTGCCAAGTAACCTAGATGTTGCATACCAGAGGCATCAAGCATCCCTTTCACACCCTCTGTGCAAATGACTTGAAGTCCTTCGATTGAATGAGATCATGAGAAAACTCTGAACAATGTCCTAGCCATCAGTCACACATGGGAGAGTGTATTTGAACAGATCTATGCCTCAGATACAGTCCTGCTCAAGTGAAAAAGTCAGGCATTAAATTTATGGGAGAATATTCAATTCAATCCATGATTCAGACTGATCTCCCTATTGTTGGCAAGCTTTATGTTAATTATTGTGCATTAATATTATTGCGCAGTAGCATGCTTTAATAATATAAGATTGGGCAGGATTGGTTGAAAATCTATATTGAATGACCCTGTGTCACCATAAGTTCATTACATCTCAGGCTCTGAGTCATGAGCAATTCCTCTCAGTAGAGACAGCCAAGGTGGAAGTGCTCTCATTCAATGTACGAAGTGTAAAGTTGAAGCTAGATTAATATCAAGAAATCTTTTGGTATTTCCTCAAGAAACGCCGGAATTCTCATTCATTTTCACACAGAGTGTAAATAGGGTATTGTGATATTGTTTTTGACGTGTAAGCTAAAGTCCTGGGAATAAATCAACACCCTATTTTTAATCTGAGGTTTCTAAGCTGTTTATTAAAACCTAACACTACTGGTGGCTTGGTGATCGGAACTTTATTCATCTTCTGGAGAGGGAGGTGAGAGATTTGATCTCTGAATAATCATCCTATTTTATATTCATGTTCAATAAAAGTTGGAGGTTCAGTAGTGAACTTCCTCTCCTCTCCAAACCCACTAAACCCGCCAACCAACTCATCAAAAGCACGAATCTGATCTCTCCAGCTGTGGTCTGGCTGAGGGCTCAGTTACAGTATATGATCAAGGAATCTTCCTTATAGAACCAGCTACATGACTGTAAACACGATGGAGGTTTAGGGTAAGTTGGAAAACTCTCAACAGGTCAGTCAGTCAGTCATCATGGGAAAAGAAAGTGTTAGTGTTTGCCATAGGATTCCATGTGGACCTCAGCAGTATAGTAGAGTGATTGTCCTGCCAATATCTGTTACCCATAGAGTGTCAGACTAATTCTGCATAAAAACAGGCCTTTTGTCCCATCTTTTCCATACTGAGCATGGTGCCCATGAAGCTTGTCACAGGATGGTGCTAATGGCCAATGCGTCCAATGGCGACATTCTGCCTACAGTTCACAAAGCTACATCTTCTTTTAAGTATGCTTCTACGACTAAACCTGTGCAATTGGAGCCTGTGATTTACACTTTGATGATGTGTTTTTAGGCTGGCTGAGCAATCTGGTGCTTTGGCTGTTCCCGGGGCGAATTCAGCGAGGTTGAGAGTGGTGCGTACAGCCTAAACGCAGAGCGTGAACCCACCTTTGGCTCCGTTACTCCTCACCGATTAAAGGGTCAAGCATGGTTGAATTGAAATGGACGAGGATGAGGGCGGAAGGCAAATGGGTGTTCAGCGCCGTCTGCCTGCGTTTGACCAGTTTCCCTCTCCATCCCTCTCACCGCTACTGGAGGAAGGTGCAGGAATCTTGCTCATGCTGCAAAGTTTGATTGGTGCAGCCCATGGCTGTGGACTCGTTTTGCAGGACATTGTGGTTAATGTTACACGCGTTTCTAGTTTCTGATTTCTCTTTCTTTGCTATTTTTCCACGATTTCATGGGGGTGCTTTGGCGCAATCTGGCTCTGCGAATTGCAGTCAATGACTGACCCAGCCCTAAAATGAACTGAACTAAACTGAACATTCCTAGACCATTCTGAAGACTCTGTGGTTTGATGTTGAATATCTTATGTGTTACTCCTTCGCTTTTTGACATTTATGTGATTTGTTCTTTTTTTCACACCTTGGGTGTTTGATGTTTTCTCTGAACAGTCTCCAAGGTGTTTCTTTGTTTTGTAGTTGCCTGTGGGAGGACTAATCTCAGAATTCTATACTGTATACATACTTAGAAAACAAATGTAATTTGAATCTTTAAATCACTGGCCTATGCTTAATCCATAGCATGAGATAAGAGATGAAGAAATTAGCTTTATTTGTGCATTAAAACATCAAAAAGTTCAGTGAAATGCGTCATTTGCATTAATGATCAACATGTTCTGAGGATGTGCTGGGGAAGCTTGCAAGTGTCACCATACTTCCAGCACCAACGTTGCATGCACACAACTTATTAACTCTAACCTGTACGTTTTTTGAATGTGGGAGGAAACCGCGTGGTCGTGGGGAGAATGTACAAATTCCTTACAAACAGTGGCGGGAACTGAACCCCCATCTTCCATTTTGTTCACACTGTGGAGTGTTACACTAACTGCTCAACTAACGTACCACTCCAAAACCCCTCCTGTCCGTTCATTTGTCTTTGTCACACAGCACATCCTGGAAGTATGATGGGTTTGGGATTTACTGAACTGAGAGCAGGAGTTGTGAAGAATGGTCCCCAGTCTGAAATGCCAGCTATTTCTCTTTCTATAGGTGCTGCCTGATCTGCTGATTTACCCTTTTATTTCACGTTTCTAACCTCTGCACTTTCTTTATTTTCATTCCATGTAAGCTGAATTCCCTTGTAGTGAGGCCAGAGACAGAATTTGCCAAAGTCTTTGCTTTCTTCCTAACATGCCGAGCTATTTTCTATTTTTATGTCTCTTCGGGAGTATTGGATGGAGTGGTCTGTGTGGGCATCATGAAGCACTAGATTTAGAGTGAATGGTTCTGTGCAGTCGTTATGCTGGCTGTGAACAATAGGCGGGAGGGGATTCACTAACGTTCTGCTTTGGCCCGTTAAATTAATATTACTTTGAACTTTGATCTTGGATTTATGTTGGCCTATTATACATCCGGAATGTGTTGAGTGACAGATACTGCCATGCCTGACATTCCATTAGTCTGCAGTTGATATGGAATCTAGTAGCAATGCCTACTTATGCTGGAATTCCTCAACATTATGGTGGGAAATTCACCTCTTTTGTGCCACATTAGCTCGGCAGGGTGTAGTACTAGAGAACCAGTCACTTGAATGAGATTCCTGACTTGGAGATCTAGAATAGGAAATCAAGTTATTAGATTTATTGTTTTTTACTTTATTTTAGCACTGGAAAGTATTTCATAGTTTTAATGGTTGTACAAGTAATAAGTTTTTATATTTAATTATATAAAGCAACCTTACAAGCTTTTAAACGTCCCTGAAGATACAAAACATTTAAAAGCTGTTACAAAGCCAAAACAGCTTTGTCATGAGCTGAGGCTCTTTCTATATCTTGACAAAGAATTTCAAAACTTTCTACCTGAGGCCTACTTGGTCCTGAAGCCTTGTGGTCCCTTGCAGGACTTACAAGTGTTGCAGGTTGGATCTATCAGCCTTCTGTAATAGTCCATTTCGCCAAGTCCCTTTACTCTTCCGAGCTCCATCAGATGTCTTGTCCAAACTTTTCTCATCAGATGACCCATGTAGGAGTCTTGAAACTTCATGAGACTACTTCTAAGCAGTCCCATACTCTACAGCATACTCCAAATGTAGTCACACCAATGTCCTATGCTCTGAAGCATAACCTCCCTTCTTTTGTATACAATCCCCCCCATCAATAACTATTCTGTTAACCTTCCTGGTGCTGCACCTACAGAGTACGATTGTCACAAATGTTGCATCAGGACACACAGATCCCTCCATATCTCCGATCGCCACAATTTCTCACTATTTAGACAATATGCTCTTTTACATGGATCATATCACATATAGGACTGTTACTTCTATTCCCCAGGTATGAAAATAGATGTAATGTACCTGTTCATCTATTTGTCATCTTCTTGTCAGCCACTGACATTAAAAGACCTGCTCATCACCAGAGCGAAGAAAAGAGCGGGAAAAATTATTACCATCTCCACCCACCCCAGTAGTTATCTGTTCATCAAATTGGCATCAGGGAGATGATACAAATTCATCACCACCTGGACTACATGCAGGTATGAAGCTTCTTTCCTATAGCTATTCAGCTTCTCAACAAAACTCACTCAGGTGTAAGACCCTGGCTGCCCCTGCACAACATCCATCAAATAGTCTTTTCTGTTCTCCTTGTTCAGTTGATAATTATTGTCTATTCATATGTCCACATTTATTTAAGTATGATTATTGACATTTGTGCTAATTGTTGATTGCTCACGGCTGTTGGCACTATTGTCTTGTAAACTGTTCGTTGCTATTGTGTTGTCTGTTATGGTATTGTCCTGTGCTTTATGTTTGGCACTGAACCACAATCAACTCTGGTATTGGCAATAGTGTGATTCTGATCTGAATATTAGTTCCTCGCACCGTCTGTATATAATCAATACCTACTATCTTTTACTCTTACTATTTGCTCTATAACTGTACTTCACACTCTCCAATTTAGAATCTCACACTCCCTTTCCCCTGCCTTATTAATCTTTTAGTCATTTATTGCTTTTTTATATCTCGTCCAATCTCTGACCTAGCAGCCATATCTTCACAATTACATGCTTTTCTAAGTTGATACACTTTTTTTTTGTTTGGTTAATTATGTATAGTAGGTTTTTCCTTGGAAATGTTCAGCTTCATTAAAATGCAGGCTGTAGGCTGAAGGCTCACCTTAAATGTGTGTTAACTGATCCCTTAACTTAATTTGCCAGTTCAGTTCAGCTAGCATTGAGTTCATGTCTTCATTATTGCTTTTATGCCATTTTAAAATGCTAGTCTTGAATCCATTGTCTCACTCTCAAAACTGAATGCAAGATTCATTCATATTATACTCTTAGTTGACACTTTAGGTTCAACATGTTGTGCATTCAGAGATGCTCTTCTGCACACCGTAGTTGTAGTGTGTGGTTATTTGAGTTACTGTCGCCTTCCTGTTAGCTTGAAACAGTCTGGCCATTCGCCTCTGACCTCTCTCATTAGCAAGGCGTTTTCACTCACAGCCCTGCGGCTTTCTTTGTTGTTCATGCCATTCTACATCTGTAAACTCTAGAGACTGTTGTGCATGAAAATCCCAGGAGATCAATCATTTCTGTGATACTCAAACCACCCCATCTGGCACCACCAATCATTCTATGATCAAAGTCACAGATCACAAATCTTCCCCATTATGACGTTTGGTCTGAACCACAACTGGACCTCTTGACCGTGTCTGCATGCTGTTATGTGTTGAGTTGCTGCCACATGATTGGCTGAGTAGATATTTGCATTCATGAGCAGGTGTGCAGATGTACCTAATTGGCCACTGAGTGAAGCTGCTACCTAAGGGGACTTCACAGTGAGGACATGAATTACCCTTATCTCTTTGTAAGTATACAAGATGCAATCCAAATAAGCTTCAATGCATTCCTATTCTAAAAGAAATTCAAGTTGTAAATATTGTGAATAAGTCTTGCCGCAGAAACTCTAAGAAGAAATGTGAGATTCGTTACAGGTTCCTTTTTCAATTGTATGATATTCATTTTCTTTGAAGACAATGGTTGCTGTGGACACAAGAGATTCTGTAGATCCTGGAAATCCAGAGCAACATACCCTAAAATATGGGAGGAGCTCAACAGGTCAGATAGCATCGACAGAGGGGCATAAACAGTCAATGATGTGGGCCAAGACCCTTCATCAAGAGTAGAAAAGTAATTGTGTTCCGTGCAGAATGCCTGCGCTTGATCAACCTTCCTCTCCCTCTCACTAGCTGCTGTTGGAGGAAAGTGCAGGATTCTTGGGAGTCCTGGGATCTATGCTGCCAGGATTGATCAGTGAGGCTGTGGACTTGTTTGAAACAAAAGCCTTGAAATTATAAATGTTAGCAGGCAATGTCAAGCAAACTGAGTAAAGTATTCCTTAATTGCTCCTTTATGGATGATGGTTGCAGTAAGTATGATAAACTATTGCAGTTAGATTAAGTGCTGCAGACAATTAGTCAATAGAAGATTCGTAATGGCTGTGAGCACCACGTCCTGCAGTAAATATGCTGCAACACTATATCCCAAAAAGTTCAATTATTTGTTACTTCAAATATTTATAATGTGTTTCTATTTAATTATCTTTAATTTAAAAACATGCATTTTGAAATGCAACAATCTTTGCTTTTTAGAGCTGTTAAAAACACTGACTGGTATCCAAATCTTGTGTCAAGGTCATCATGAAGTGTTCCAGAGGCAGGGTTGTAGTGCCCGAGGCCCTTTTGTTCCTCAGCTCACACAATGCCTCATACCAAACTTGACACCAAGTTCCTGGGGTAGAGCAACCATCCCAGTGGAGCTTATGGTTGACATATCCATGAGATTGGCTGAATCCAGATCCTTTAATTTCTTGTTTATCCAGTTTGCCTGTAAATGGACCACTGCTACATGCATCAACTCCCCCTTTGTTTTGTGTGGTGAAGGAACCAAATGCAGCCTGAACAAATGAAAATGGTTTTTGAAGGGTCTCAGATCTGAAGCGTTCATTCTATTTTTCCACAAGTTTTCCCTGACCTGTAGTTTCCAGCATTTCTGCTTTAATTTCATTTTTCCAGCATCTTCAAATTTTTGAATAATTTACATTTTCTGCTTTTATTAGGTCTTTGAAGTTCTTGGAACGTGTGCAATTTGGGTTTCGTGCAGCAATGATTTCTTTTCAATCAATCCAACTGTCAGGGTGTTAGATCTTTCCGAGGTCACGATGGGTTACTGTACATAAAGCAGTGTCTAAACATTGGTGCTTGTAATAACTCTTTACTTTGTCCAGGATAATTGAAAAGGAATGATATTATGACTAGGAGAGTGCAGCTGAACCTGAAGCCATTTAAATGTTTCCAAGAAATATAGATCTATCGTGTCTGAATCCAAATTTGGAAGTTATCATGATATCTATTAGCTGCTGTCTCATAGAGAGACAAACGTGCAAGAACAAGGCCAAAAGGTAATACACTATTAATAGAAAATCACCAATAGACTGAGCTTCAACCATTATAACCATGGAAAACACATCAGACTCTCTGAAGACTAAATCATTCTATAATAGCATAGAAAATGAATTTCTTCGTTATTTTTCTCATTTCCATGCAAATTTGTTTTTGCTTCCCTGAGATATTTTCTGGTGATATACAGTAAGTACATTTGAAGCAGGAGTGGGTCTACACCAGCTGGCCTTTCAAGTGTGCTCCACTATTCAATAAGATCAAAGCAGATTGGATTTTGACCTCTACTTTACTGTTCTCCCTCCATTCCTATTGGCTCATGCATGGTTTCCACATCTGTCAGTCTCCATCACAAACATGTTCACAGCTCAGGTGGAGTGAAGAGTTCCAAACATTTACAATGCTCAAAGAGAAGAACTTGCTCCCCCTACTTATCCAAGTTCTAGGTAGCCCCACGAAAACATTTCAGCGTCCACCAGGTCAATCCCCCTCGGAATCTTACATGCTTCAATGATCAACTATCAATGATCAACTTTCAATGAGGTCGGTCCAATCGTCTCTTTGATGGCTTTAATGTAAGCATGTCCCTCCTTAAATATGGTGACCAAAAAAAAAGGCAGATGACATTTTCTCCTTCATTGGACATGGCATTGATTATGTGAGAAAGGAGGTAATGTTGCAGCTCTAAATACTTTGGTTAGGCTATACTTCCAGTATTGTGTGCAGTTCTTGTTGCCCCATTACAGGAAGAATGTGAAGGCTTTGAAAAGGGGATGCAGAAGAGATTTACCTGGATGTTGCCTGGATTAGAGTGGAGGAGCTATAATACAGACATACTTGTGTTCTTTTCTCTGGAGCGTCAGAGGCTAAGGGAGATCGGATAGCAATTTTTTAAATTATGAAAGGTATGAACTGGGTAAATAGTCAGAATCTTTCCCCCAGGTTAGAAATGTAAAACACTACATGACATTCATTTAAGGCAAGTGGGGGGAAGCTTAAAAGAGATGTATTGAGCAAGTTTTTTTTTTGCACAATGATAGGTGCCAGGAGTGGTCTGCCAAAAACAGTGGTGCAGGCAGATGTGATAGTGGTGTTTCAGAGGCAGAAAGACATCAGTATAAAACATCCAGATATTTCCCTGCAAGTTAGAAAGTTAGAATATGAAAGGATGGACAGCTAAGGTCGCAAAGAAAGCTTTTGACACCTTGGTCTTCATAGGTCAAAGTATTGAATACAGGGAATGGGATATTATGTTGAAGTTGTACAAGTTGTTGGTGAGGCCTAGATTGGAGTATTGCATTCAATTTTGGTCATCAACCTACAGGAAAGATCTAAATAAGATTGAAAGAGTACAGAAAAAATTTACAAGGAT